>NC_065529.1:32282624-32347248 GCF_006386435.1 Epinephelus moara | reverse complement strand
AGGTACACCACCAATCTCCAGAGCTACGCAGCCTTGCAGCAGCCATTCCTCCCCTCTCGTCTTCTAACGTTACCTGTTGCACCTCTCTCTCTCTCCCCTCCTCCGTTCTTCAATTTCACGAAGCTCTTCGTCAGTGTATTCTGGCGGCCATTAAACTCAGCAAAATCAAATTCCTCCTCCACAAAGTCGAAGTCTGGCAAAAAGTCAGCCATTATTCTATAAATCTTTCATAAAATAAATGAATGAACTTTTCAGGCTACTGTCCGGTTCTGCCTTGCAGCCGCTGCTGCTTGTTCTCGCGATATTTCGGCCGCGCTTTGGAAAGCAGAGCTAGATGTAAACAAACATGGCACCACACCGGTAAGGTAAGACAACACGTTTACATGTTGTTTTCTATATGTTCTCTGACATTTATCCTAACGATATGAGGCAGTCTTTGTGGAGAAAAAGCTTGTTTAGTGGACTAACTTTGCACTTGAAGGGATGCCCGTTCACTTACGTTTTAACAGGTCTGACGCTACAGCTGTATCTAGGCTAACAGCTAACATGCTAACTATTATTTCTATGTCACTCGTGACTTGAAACAAATTTAGGATGATAGGAGACGGGTTGAAATAAACCGACATTTCCCTTTAAATAATTATTTACAAGAAACTTCATGGAAATTACAGAAAACCATCATATAAACGGTCACCATTTTTTGTGACCTGACCCTTTAAACCAGTTATGTAAGATGTGTAGAAGCAGACATTTAACTACAATGCTATTTAAATACAATGCTGCTGTTGCAGGTTTTACCAGAGGTACAACAGCCTGTCTGACACATTCAGTGTGTGCAGAAGAACCAGACTAAACAATCCATACCCAGATAAGTCAGTGCATTAGCATTAACCCTGTGTTAGCTTTAGCTTTAGCCTGGTAGTGTGCGTAATAGCATCAGCATGCGCGGCCTTGCCTGCTGGGGTGGCACAGGCTGTGAATATAGAGTGGGCTCCCACAGCTCGGAAGATTAGCACCCAAGTGCATTCAAGTCCATGTGCGAGGGCCGATTTCCAGGAAGAATAGCCCTTTATTGGGCCCCAAGTTGAATCCTGCTGCTTCCCTTTGGCCCAATAGAAGGCTGCAGTAACTGACAGTCCTTTACAATCAGCCAACACTGGTGGAGGTTTTGGGGCTCTCATTCTTCTTTTTCCTCTCTTTCTCTCCAAAAGGATTGATTTTGAAATTACTCTTTCTCTGCCCAGTGTGTGTATGGGTTGGTATATTTGTGTGCATTCGTCCGTATACGTGGGTATGTGTGTGCGTTTGCATGCATGCATACACACACAGAGACACACACGCACACGTGCACACGTTTGAATGCCAGTCTTGGCAATTGTCTTAATGGGATAAGGGGAGACTATGGTTCCTGTTGGGGGGATGGGACTGTGGGAATGACATGGGAAAACACACACACGTTGCATTCATGGCACTAACAGCTATGTTGTTGGTTGATTCAAAGCAAAGGTGATATGTGGTGACTTGTTATCTCCCAAATACACCTCTGGGCTGTAAATACTCTGCACACTAGCCAAAAAAGATATGACACACCTTTCGGCAGGGCTGAAACTTTTTTTTTTTTTTTTTTCTTGCAAAACAAAACACAACCATAATCAGAAAAAGGAAATGACTCGTGTGCTCGGTGTTGGAGCGCGTTCATAGTTTAAACTTTATATGTTTTTGTTGATGTTGGTTATTTCACACAGTGCGAAACTACGGGTCATTTAAGGAGAATGAAAGAAGTGACATTGTAGATTACTGAAGGAGGGGTCAGTGGGGGGGCTGCAATGAAGACTTCTGACCAGTAGGGGTCATCTGTGGCATAATATTCATAAAGGCCTTCATGCTATCAGTTTTTACAAACCTTTTTGGCCTGTGACCGATTAAAACAAATTATCTAATTGCAACCTGTTGTCACAAGTTATAGCTTCACTGTGTACATAGATCATGAGCAGTTCTACTGAAGAGTGACTTTTTATTCCCTAGACTGATTTATTTGAAGGACTTTCAAGGCCTGAAGAGAGTAAACTCTTAAGTGTTGCACAAAAGAATGAAAGTCAGAAGAAAATCTATACATCTTTATCCTTATATATCTGCATCCTCAGATATCTGACCCTCCTCAGATTTATCTTGGGACGCCTTGGGGGTCTCAAACCCAGATCAGGATCCATTATCTCATGAACTCAAATCTTATCCTGAGCAGACAATAATGACAAAATCACAGCTGAAAATCATGTCAGACTTTATTGCAGGTGCTGAATCTAATGTCTTCCTGCTGATCTAAATCATCTTCCTTTTGTCAGGGTTCAACATTAATGTTTTTATTTCACTTTCCCAAAGTCATTTTTTACTTGCCTGTATACATATTGTTTTATTTACTACTAGTTATCAAATAACAAAAAAGTTAGCTGTCATGTTGTGATGTTTTTGGGAACCTGACATGCTTTAGAAAAATGAAAAAACCTTTTTCTCAAACTTGCAGAACACGGCACAATATAAGATTGTAGTTTTGCCCACATCCTCTGACATCACCCAACTAAACTCTGGTTTCCAGGATAATTGAAACGCTCGCTTGCATTTGTGTCCGATCAGTACTGCGCATGTGCGACTCACAACGGAGATATAAAGGAAGCAAGATGGATCACTCCTTTGCTACTTTCATCATCAGCTCCATTAAAAATATGTTTTAAATTCTTTTTTACAACTTGCCCAATCTGGCAAATGATTTACTTGCCCTATTATTGAGCCCTGCTTGTCATTGTCGTTTACTTTGTGGCAAACGAGTTTATGACTCTTACACTTTTTGTTCAGCAAGATAATCTTCACAAATAAACACCAGGTTCATGATTTTTGAAGCAGTCGCCAGTATCAAACATTCCACGTATTGACTATGGAGGCCTAAGTGTGTCAGGTAACAACTGAAACAAATATTGTGTAATTATAAAACTTAATATTACAAATGTACATTTGACTTTATTACATATTACTGCTGTATAACTGATCCTGTTACACAACGTCTCAGGTTTGATTTTGGCTTTGTTACTGTACCTTTGTTGCATGTCATACCTCTCTTTCTCTCTCACATTTCTACACTGTCCTCTGTCAAATAAAGGCGGAAATGCCCAAAAAATGTTTAAGAGTGCAGAAAAGAAATTTAGCTTTTTGTCGGGGTTGCAACTCATTATTTTTTAAGACAATTATTCAGTTTATAGACTTTCAGAAAATTGTGAAAATGCCGTTACAATCTCCCAGACTCCAAAGTGCCATCTTTAGTTTGATTTTTTTTGTCTGACCAGAAACTCAAGACCAAAAATCGTATTATTTTCCTTTTTAGTAATTTAAAGCAGCTGTGCGGAACTTTACGTTTTTGTTGATTATAGTGCCCCCTTTGGTCGAAGCGGTATGACACCCACAGCCTGGTGTCGTAAAATTCCGACTGCAGCCGGCATTCGGCTTCATTCGTAAAATCTCGACTGCAACCGGCAATTACCGCATGCATTTGTTTTGGAGAGCGAGAGGAAAATCATAAATGTTCTGGTGTAGCTCTGAATTTCTTATAAACTGAGGACAACTGCCTGCTGTATATTTGTGTTCATGGTCACAGTCACAGATAATTTTGTGGCGTTTGTTGTAACGTTACTAGACAAAAGTGGTTCACGTCAGCTAACGTTACATTTAGCTTGCTTATAACTTCCATGTCGTCATATATTGAAGTGAAACAACGTCTAACAAGTTGCGATATATTCTCTAAATAAAAATAAAAATACCTGTCGATTAGGAAAAGGGCCAACTCGGGATCAGTTTTAAAACCTTTCAAATCTCTCAGCTCTCTCCACTTGGTGAATGCCCGACCAAGGTTTACACTCGTTTGGGCTCGAGCCCTATCACTGTCCCGTTTAGCCTTCTTCTTTTCTTCTGTTCTTTCTCTTTTAGATGGTGCTCCTTCTTTATCCGCCATGACATCGAAAGTACAACAAAGTCCTTATAGACACATCTGGTAAAACTGTTATGTGTTAAGCAATGCCCGTTGCGTACCGCTTACTCGAAGAACACTCTCTGTAAACACGGCTCTTCTTCTTCTCTCAATTTATTGGCGGATCGCAAACAACTTCCAGGTGCATACCACCACCTACTGTACAAGAGACTACTCCCTACTACATGTCATTTAGCCTGTTTCTTAAATCCTACTCGTAAACACGGCTCCCTCTTCTTCTGTGGTTTAATGGCTGCGGGCCGCTGCGGGTGTGCAGACTTACTTCCGCCTCCGGGTGCCATATTCTGGTTTGCTGACTTCCGCTGTGTCCGACCCGAGCCAGGCTACGCTAAATAGCCATATAGAGAAAGGCTTTTTTGTCGCTGTTGGTTTCAAATAAATATGCGGATCTTCAAGGGGGGGTGATACGAACTAGGGACAGTTTTATTAATGGTAAAAAGTTCCGCACAGCTGCTTTAAAATGATATAAAACACATATCACATAAAGCAGCAAGTCTGGACCCAACAAATATTTATAATTTGCTCGATAAATTAATCCTTAGTTAATTATCGAAATTGTCAGCAATTAATTTTCTGTCTATGGACTTATTGATAAATTGACTGATGACTTGAGTGAATGGTAAATGGACTGCACTTGTATAGAGCCCTTCTAGTCTTCCAGCCACTCAAAGCGCTTACAAGGTGCCACCTGCTCAGTAACCATTCACTCACACTCACACACCAATGGAACAGCCATCGGGAGCAATTTGGGGTTCAGTATCTTGCCCAAGGACACTTCAACATGTGGACTGGAGGAACCGGGGATCGAATTGCTGATCTTCTGATTAGGAAACGATCCACTCTACCTCTGAGCCACAGCTGCCCAAGTGAGATTGTCCTCCCAATAAAAACGACAGCATCAGTCGTTTCAGCAAATTCTCGAGGATTTAGGAAATAAATTTAGTATTGAAATGAAAAAGCTCCTGGGCTAGAATGACACGTGATTTAAACAGCAGTGGTGTTAAAAGATATATTCCCACTTACATGATGGAATAAGATGCATCGCCTGGGAACACACACATATGCAAAGTTATTCACCACATACTCACACGCAAACATGTAGGCCTGCACGCTCTGACGCCCAGAGACACAATCAGACTCAGTCCTCTGGTGACAGCAGATGGACAGGTATGTGATTACCGTCCCACCTCTAAACCTCACAGGTATAATAGCCTCCATTCCCTCGCTCATTGTGTTGATACTGAGATGTCAGCCGGCGATAAGTGAAATGACAAATTTAGAGGAAGACACGGGGGTGTCATATATCTCAGACATTTCATCTTGAGGTAAGGAGGAGCTGAGGAGGAGGAGGGTGGATGGATGACAGCGAGAGAGACAGAGAGACCATCGGCAGCTGTTATTTGTACGATATCTCCAGTTTGTCTTCATCACCCATGGTCCATTGCACTCCAGGATGTACTAATAGCTTGTGCATCAAAAGGCTGTCTGGCAGGTGAGCATGGAGACAGATCGACCTAAGAATAGCTGAATGTATAATTGCACATCAGGTTTAATATTATCAGTCTCCCATGAGAAATCTGCGAGGTGAAGGGCTTAAATGAAATTATTACCTTGGTGCTCATCAAGCCAGTGACTGTGTGAGTAAAAGTGACAGTAATCAATACTGACTGAAAAAAATAGACCCAGGACTTTGTTAAACCACAAAGGAAAGCAGTAAAATATTAACTTTTGTGACTGAATGCTAATTTGACCCTCAACCCACTTTACCATCTACGTAGACTGACTTGATTATGTTTGCTGCTTTGTTTCCAATCCATCAGTGCACAGCAGTATCTCAATTAGAGGCCTGGTCAGCAGGTTGCTGGTTGCCTCAAATTATGTATCTGTTCCTCGATTACCCTGTAAGTTATTCATATTACTTTAGTCTGTAAAGCCCCTTTACCACAGAGCAGTACAGTATGGTTCAGTTCAGTTCGGTCCGCATTTTTTCCGTTTCCACTGTGAAAAGTTGTGGATGGTACCAATGGAACTGTTCTGTCCCCATTTTTGCCCCCCCCCTCTGTTGGGGTACCTAGCACACAGATCTAGTACTAAAAGGTGGAGCTGTGAACACTGCAGTCTGTTGATTGGTCAATAGCTGACGGTCACTCTGCTCAGGGCTGAGCTGTGGCTGGTTTTGAGGCCACTGTTCATACTGTGAAGTGTTTTATTACTGTAACTATTAAAATAAAGGATGTTGCCTCTCGCAGCAGCTGGAGTCAGAGAAAGAACAAACTAAATTCACTGGGCCGACTGCCGGCAACATTTAAGATGGAACGTTAACTTGTAATGTTACTCAATGCATGAGTTGACGACGTGAATCCATCAGCACACCTTAAATTTCACTGTGACAACTTTGACCATCACTTTAGTTTTTATATGACATACACTTTTAGTAATGAGTGGATCCTCAACCTTTTTTATTTATTAATATCAGCCGGGTTTTATGAACTGCATATATTCTAATCTCAATCCCAGAAAAAGAAAGCATGGCGGAGTGTCGTTCCTGTGGGCTATAGCAACACTAAACCCCTGAGCTTGCCTGAGAAGGAATAAATAAACAACAGCAATATCCCATGGAGAGAGACTCTCACTGCAGCCTGTTCTGTTTTGTTCTGAAAACGTCCGCATGCAGCCTCGTTCTGTGGATGATAAACGAGGTGCAGACTTCCATCTGTGTCACCGGTAATGAGGAAATACAGCGAGTGCTGGACGGAGCAGTGAGTGACAACAACCCCGCCCACATTTAAGGGTACTGTTTGTGGCGGAAACACTAGGGTCTAGGTACCATGTCTGAAGGGTTACTTTTGATTCCAAAGGTACCATACTGAAAGTGTTTGGTGGATACTGGTCTTAAGGATCCTCAGATCAAAATAATCTAAAGGTTTTTTGTTTTCATAAAAATTAATCCAAGCCGTGTGTATAGTTTTTAAAGGATAAATTGGTGTTGTGTCAGGATGCTGGGTGCTGTAATCCTTGAGTGTCTCCTGAAGCTGCAGCATGTTTCTCCTTATAGAATCGTTTTGAGCTGTCGTAATGTATTTGCCCTTGTCGGTCACCGTAGGACTTGGCTTCCGCCAAATGTCATGGCAATCCATCTGACAATTGTTGATGCACTTGACTCAAAACCATAAATGACAACCTCATGATGGCATTAAAAGAAACATCAAGGAATCACCAACTTAACTAAAACACATCCTCTGGGGATGGTGAATGTCTGTATATAATTTCATGGCAATTCATCCAGTAGTTGTTGAGATATTTCAGTCTGGACCAAAGTTGTAGACCCACTGACCAGCTGATCAACGCTACCATCCCTAGAGCCATGCTGCTAGCCTGGCTGAAAATACTCAAGCTTAGGAAAAGATCATGTTCATGGTTAAAGACCTCAGCTTCTGACAATCACATAACCAGAGGAGGACATTGTCACATAAATGTTTTATTTATTGGATAAACAATCAGTGCAGTTATCTCTCTAATAAGAGAACAGTCTTGATTTCAATCAGTCCATTCCATCACTTTGACACCACGGCCAAACTCCACTCTGTAGCCAACACAGACAAACTTCAGCCAATCAAGATAACAAAACATCATCTTCATCACAAACGGAGCCAGATCCAGTCAGAAGAACTGCGAAAACGACTTTTCCTCCAAGAAACTCCTCAAGTGCATACTCTTGATCTTGTTAATTGTTGTTATTGACTCTTTCTGCAATAACTTCTCTGCAACAGCAGGGCCAGACTGATACAGCGAGCGAAACAGAATGTTGAACTCGCGTCATGGTCTTACCAGTCTACTATGGTGTAGTGTTAAGTACACAAACATGTGCTGTATGTGTGTAGTGTGTTGACACATAAAGTTTGGCTCTGCCCACCTTCAGCCCTGAGCTGAGGTCCAATCAGACAGAAGTGGAAACACTTGTGAGGGATCTGCAGTGCCTTTAACATTTTGCATGTGCAGCAGTATGATTAATCTTTTCTGCCACATCCAGATGGAAGATCTCGTCAGCGTGAACATTCAGTTATTAGACAGTCAAACAGACTCTATGTCAACAGCTCAGCACAACAACAGAACAAGTGGGAGAAGCGGCTTGACTCAGCCAAACCAAAAGAGCAAATGAAGAGTTATTTACACGTATTACACTGTCTGCTCAGTGATGTGAGGTAAGACTTTATATTGTTCATACACTAATACAGTGGTTGTCAAACTTTTTACACTGCGTACAACCTCAGAAAATATTAGGCTCTCCAAGTGCCTCCACTATGACTGAAATTAGATACAGTAGCATAGGGCCTACCCTGTTCAGCAGGAGGCAGATTTATTCCTCATCAGCACATTATTTCTGTTCACTGTTGTCAACCACACTGTACCACTGGAACTGGCACTGAAACTCTTCCACGCAACTCTCATATACCGCAAAGCCCAGCCCATCATCAGGTGCTGTGGAGACTTTGCCGCTCATGTAGCTATTTGCACTTAATTGTCGTCCACTTCAGTTTCAGCAAGGCTGCGCAAAATATATTGTCCTGCTGATCCACATTTCTCTTAGAGTTCCTGTTTTTAAACCATTTATTTTACCTCTGCTTAGTCTTACTGTCGTGGTTTATCTCATAACTAAAATGGACATATGTGGGCTACATTCGTGAACATGACTGTAGCAGGCTGACATTGAAACAAAAATGTCGCTACAAAAACATCGCTGTAGACACGCTATGTTTGAAGTGTACACAACACGTCCCTACAAACTGTGCCCACCACCAGTACAAGACAAACCTGCAGACCCTGCTACAACACCATGTTGTAGTGAACAAATATGTGGCCAAACATACCAGTAATCCACTTTATAATTAACTGTATATGAAGACGTGATTGACATTATAATTAGCGACTCACATTGTAAGTAGCAAGATGTAACCCTAAACTTAACCGCCTCTCTTTTAACCTAATATTTCATGGCTCGCCAAATGCCAACTGCATTTTCTTCAGGGCTTTTGCTTCTGGATCGAGGGGCGAAGGAGGCCGATTGTGAACTGAGGTGAAGGTTATGGTGGGTGAATCATGTAGCTGGTGATCGGGTCATGTCATTGCTCCACCTGCAGCTATACCTACTCAAAAATATTACAGGAAAGGTAAAACTTATTTTAAATTACATTTCAGGGATCTCACATTTTTCTCAAAGTATTTTCATTTGAAATGTTGTCGCATTTTGGTAGCATTATATATATTTATATTAATTTATATTTACTTTATTTAATTAAAAAATATACTTTGGAAATTCCAGTGTGTGCCACTAGAGGGAGCTTGTGTGCCCCCAGTATACCATGGTTTGAAAACCAGTGCACTAATTTTCTAACACCACTTAAAACTTGTAGCGTACATCTCAACCTCTGTACTTATTCTTCTCTGTCTGCATATCCCTCCGCCCCACCACTCTTACAACCTGTATCTCTGCTTCACACAATCTCACAGTGACACATTGTGGTCAGGAAGTGTAACAAAAGTTATAATACATGTCTGTAAACACAACATAATATAAAACTACATTCTCATTATCTGAAAATATGCCAGTCTACGCCTACAACTTTTGCAGGATCACATCAGAAAGACATTTTAACTGGTTTTATTTGGGTATTTATTAAATTAAACTCAGTGGTGGCGGACATATGCAGTTCCTTTACCTAAGTAAAAGTACTAATACCACACTGTGAAAAGATTGTCAAAGCTAAAAGTCCTGCGTTAAAAATGTTACTTAAGTCAAAGTAAGTAAGTATAATCAGGAAACTGAACTTAAAGTATGAAAGTAAAAGTACCCAATGCAAAAATCCTATCATCCTATCAGATAAATGGAGTAAAAGTATAAAGTGGCATGAAAAGAAAATACTCAAGTAAAGTACAAGTACCTCAAATCTGTACTTAGGTTCAGGATATGAGTAAATATTATTTAAATTAAACTCAATAATATACATATTTTTAGTATAAAATATAAAATGTGTGCTGTAGTTAGAGTACAGTTGTGTAATATAATGTTGTGTAGAGGACAAATTGAACCCGTAAAGTGCTGTGATTGTCTCCGTTGCTGCTTTGCATGCTGGTACACAAACACCAGTCTGTGATAGTATTAATATTCAGCATACCAATATCAGCCTCCTCAGCTCCATTGGCATGTGCACGGGGGTGTTGCTGGCAGGTCTCACTCACTACTGGGTGGCCTGGTTGGTAGCTACTCAACGCTCCCCTCTTGCCAAGCAGAGAAAGCTATTGGACTCAGTAAGGTGAGGTCAGAGTGTGTGTGTACTGGTGTGTGTGTCTGTGTATATGCATGCCCACGTGTATGTTTGTGACTCAAGCTTAATTATCACAGCCTCATGCTATTATCTGATACTGTCACACTATTGTCGTGAAGGTAAATACCACCTTTTGTCGGACAGCAGACTAATTGTCACATGGGCATAAAAGGAACACTGAATTCAAGTGGGCTGAATGGATGCACTGGATTGGCTGCAGCGAGTGTGTTGAACCTGAGTTTGGGATCTGTTGCGCTGGGCTCTTTGTCTCGCATTTCCCCTAGCTTCTTTTCTCTTCACTTTCCCTCGCAGTTTCTTTTTGTTGATGGTGAAAATTGTGCATCAATGCGGGCTAAGGCTTTCTCAGTGAAGTGACCCGTGTTGAAATGTTCTGGGGGCGTTTTGTTGAATTGCTCAAACAAATTGCTGTTGATATGAAGATGTGGGGTGGTGTCTCCATTGAGCTGCAGGTTTATACACTCGGTGAAACATTAGCATTGCGAGGCACTGACTGGCAGATCTGGCTGAAGTTATGACTTTGTCTTTTGTCACTCACTTTGGGTTCTTGCTTTGAACGGGCTCAGCTCCAAACATGTCAAACATGTTGAACATACCGAAGGCAGATCAGAGGAATAATTTCCATTCAGAAATCCTCCTATAGAGTGGAGCTTGGCAAAAGTTTAACAGATTAGACCGTCTACATGATTACTCTCTTTTTTTTTTTCTTGCTTCCAACTCAAACAGCTGACTGAGAGTGTTTTGCCAAGTTCTCTGTCGACCAATCATCTTGTTACTGTCAAGTTTAAAATTTGTTCCCTTCTTTGCTGCTGTCAGCTTTTAATTCAGTGTACAAGTTTAATCAGAACCAGCTGTTTATTGACTCCACTTTTTTGTCTGTTTTGTCTTTTTGAGGTTTTCATATCCTTCTATGGCTTCCCAGAAGTTTTCCTTATGTATGTATTTAAATCCAAACTTTTAACTTTTGGTCAATGTACATACGTTTTAGTGTTAAAATGCTAATTTCCCAAGCACTTCTAACATAAGTTTCTGCATGATGACGTTGCTACACATCAACCTGCTAACCTAACCCACCTGATGTGCCTCTTTGTGACTGAGCCAAGCCTTCTTTGAGAGTTGTGTCTTATCGATCTTTCAAATTAGCTACTGTATATTCCTCTAACCTCCTAACTGGCACAGAAGCTGACCAATTGGACATCACATTAGTTCAGATTCAAGCCTCACACTATAACACAAACAAACTAACCAATACAGGCAGCAGTAGACCAGAAACCACTTTGTTCTGTCAGTTATAAATGCAGTAATTGTGAAAGGAGTCTCTTGGTTTTGAAGAGAGTGATAAAATGGCTTCAGTTTCAGTTTCAATTTCTGCAATTTCTGGAGTTCCAACTTGGTGCATGTCTATAAACTGTGTGATAGTACAAGACTGTACACACACTGTTTAAAATCTGTAGGCCATGATTGGCCCCGGATCATACTTTGGAAATGCCTGGTGTATGGGGTGATCAGTGTTGAGTGCTACACGTGTGATGGCTCTGAGGTTTGTATCTGATGGACACGTGTTCACCACTTACACATCAACTGACATTTTGATTTTATTCATCTCTTTGGCTTCAACTGTCGACTGACATGTCAAATCAGGTCTCAGGTCTTAACTTTGGACAATAAGTAAGTTCAGGTCCTTTAACTTACACAGCCCCCACTGTTGATACATAATTCTGCTTCTCTATTGGTCTGAGTGCTCAACACTCCAGCTGACACTTTGACTGACACAGTCTTTCAGTTTTCTCTCAGGACTTCATGTGACACTTCCAGCTTAATTTATCATCTACATTTTTACTGCCATTTCAGCTCCTTTCAGTACTTGTATATAAACTAATACGTTAATTTCACCCTGTTACGCTTAAATTCACACTTCAACTTCATTCAGTGCTTACTCTGAAACTGAGCACTTTCCTTTTAACCTCTGTTTCAGCTTTTTTGGGGATATCTATTTTGACTGTTCCAGTATTTAACCTATATTAAATGTTTTAACTGAAAAATTTTGGCAGCGAGCAAACCAACATTTTCTTCAGGAGTGTTTGTCTTTCCTAGTTATTTAACTAAAATAGGTCAGGTTCCTGTTAATGTCTCTGTTCTGTAGAATACAGTATGAAGTGTAGCCGATCTCTTTATGACAGTATGTTATACATGCTACTCTAACTGGAGGATATTTTCTCTAAATATTAAAGGTCCAGTGTGAAGGATTTAGTGCCATCTAGTGGTGAGAATTGGAGACTGCAACCAGATGAAACTTCTCTCAGTTAGAATTCCTTCAGTGTTAACTGTTCAGGAGGTTTTTACTTGAAGCCAAGTTATCCACAGAGGTCTCCTCGTCTCCAAAACAAATGGACCCAGTGATTAAAACGGTTAAAAACACTGAATAAAGCAGTTTCACATTACAAATAAGACCTTCTCCTATGCTGCTTGGGACATAACAGACTACCTGCTAATGTGTCCTCACCTATTATCTCTGATAACTTAATTTTTGCTCACATTATTTGTGATCCAGACGTTCAGGAGGTTATTACTGTGGGCTGAATAATCTGCAGAGGTCTCTTCCTCTCCAAACAAACAGATCAGGTGATTTAAATCAGTTAAAAAACACAAAATAATACAGTTTCATGTTACAAATCAGTGTTTCTCCTACCCTCATTGCAGACGGCATGCTTTCCCAGCACCAGCTAATGTGTGCTCAGTTTTTAACTCTGATAACTTGAGATCCAGACTTTCATGAGGTTTTAGGAGTTCCTTTACGACTCTAATTATCCGCAGAGGTCTCTTACTCTTCAAAACAAATGGATGTGGTAATTTAAATTAGTAAAAAAACAGAATAAGACAGTTTTATGTTAAAAAAAAATCTGTTATTCCTGATGCTCTCAATGTGGAGGGGCTGACACAAAAAACATGATAACGCAAAAGGCCCTATGTAGAGCGATTGTTTGGTTTGTCCATTCTGGGACCTGCTCCCTATTTAGATATAAGTGGCTCATTTTAAGTTAACAAAAATACAGCCATTCTTATTTTCAGGTGATTAGACACTAAAGAAAACATTATATTCAATTTTTGCCGAAAAATTCTCCTACATCCTACACACTAGATCTTTGAGACCTTGTTCTGTGTGAAGTCGTGTTTGGTACTTGTTCTGGCAAGTAATGGGTGTCCAGTTATACTCCATAAGCCCCAAGAAGTGGATTTGTGCATTTTGTGGTTTAAGTCCAAAACAAAAATTATGCAGCAGAAGTAAGCACAGTCTGTTCTCGTCTGCTTTTCCAGTTTTTGCTAATGTGGAATAATGAGCACTGAAAATCTGCTCAGAAGCCAACAATTAAAAACATGCATAGCGAAATGCAAAATGGGCAAACTGAACTTTACTGTGAAAAAGCACGGACCTGTTTAGTGCACTTTTTACTCCAAGTGAAATGATGTTTGCTATAGAGAGGTTCAGCATTTACAAAACAATGAAAAAAAGAAGCCTCCCACTGTTATATAACATCATGTGAGAGGGCGAGAGAGACGCAGAAAGCTTTATCCACTCTCCTGCTCTCACTGTCCTTCATTTTTCATTCTGCGTCTTCCCTTCCTGCTTCTTTTCCTTCTACGTCTGCCTCTAACATACTCCACTTCTCTCAGTCCACCTATCTAATCTAAGCTTATACCCCCTCTCAGTCGCAGCACCTTGTAAAAGACTGATGAGGTATCCTAGCAACGAGTCTTTTTTTTCCAGTGTCCTAACTGGACAGCAAAGTGACTCTGTTCCTCCCGACCCCGACAACCAATGGAACAAGATTGTGGTCCCTTCGGAGCGAGGCGGCCAATTGCTCTGAAGCATCTTGCTTGTTCAGGAGTCAGTAGGCCAGGGGGATAATGGTTGAAGAGAATGACCTGTAGCCGTCTTGACAACAGAGCATCCGGTGATGGAGTGAAAGGTTTTCTTTTTCTAACACATGTCTTCTGGAGGCAGTCTCCCTCATATTGTAGTCCACAGCTCACTCTGGGCCTTCCCTAAGTGTGAGAATGTGGTCTGTCACTGCAGTTGACGAGGTCAGAAGTTATTTTGTGTACTTATATCACCACACTCATCACACTGCAGCTACATTGAGCACTTTCAAGGAATAAATCTGACACTTGTTACCAAGAGAGCAAAGGAGCATGAAAACAGGAACATGAGCCTCTGCAGCAGCCTCATACCTGCAAGAAATGATCAGTTTTACCCTCATGAAGCATTCCCCCTCTGATAATGTTGTACAGGGCAACATAAATAAAGGACTTGACTCTGCCTGAAAAGCACAGTGAGTGTTTGCCAGCCGCTTTGGGTGGCCATACTTTTTATGCAGGGCACTTCCTTTACGCTTCTAATGACGAGTGACCCTTGCGTGAAGGGATTCTTAGAGACTAGGTCAGGCTTTTAGAGTCAGGGGAGTTCCTAGTGCACCGTGTCTATCACGCCTGGAAACCAGGCAATCAACTTGTGTATGAACAAACCCTATAAACTTCTTTTTTTAAAGAAAGCCCATAAGGAATAATTGTTCTTCAAGCAGCATGGGTTATTAAGACTTTATGATAGGCTGATCATTCATCATTAGCTGGTGACGACAGCAATCTAATGTCTTTAAATGAGGAAACCGGATCATATTGTATGCTCGGGTGCAGAGTGACTTCTAGAGGGGACAAAGAGGTGTGAGTTGGTATGCTGAGAGCAGAGCCCCAGGAGCAACTGCTTTGACAAAGGGAACCAGACTTCTGACATCAATTCATAAATCAAACGGGGTCACTGCCTCTCTGAATGCCGAGGCTTGACTTCCCACAAGTCTTCAACCAACAAACTCCTCAGGTGAACAAAATATTTAACCTTTCATTATGTGTAGAGGATTTTTTAAATGTAATTTATGTGTTGTCATGACTCATGAACATGTTTATGCAGACAGCCAGACTGATATTATACCGATATATGAGAGTTTATAAACAGTTAACAAAAACAGGTAGTTAAACAAATGCTTTTGACAAGGATCCCTTAACTGTAGCTATGAAAGAATATTGACCAAAATATTTTCTTAGCAGGACATTTTACGCAGAAAAATAAACTTGCCAACTGTGCTCACTGGTGGGCAAACAAACTTCTAAATGAAGTCAAAATTTATATCATTAATTGATTTCTCATTATAACTAGATACCGTACGCCAAGGTGGCACCTATTCGTTCCAATGGAGTTGCTCGCCTGGTACATGCCAAAAAAAGTCCCTAGCATTCAGGTTTTCTTCCGCGGTATGTGGCCCTTCAAGTGTTTCTCCTGCTGGACCCGCCTGCGAGTTCTTTTTCGGCTCATTGACTTTACATTGTGATGATGTCATGGATTTTTAAAAAGCTTTTCTAGGCTTGAGGAAAGTTTTACAAATATAAAACCTCCATGGCTAAAAAAATACATAGTATAAAGATTTGTAATTGACCTTGTTTGCATGTGGAGGTGTCCTGATAGCAGTTTTACAGACGTCTCTTTAATAACGATGGCCTACGGGGAAAATACTTCTTGGGCCACGGGGGATTTTTTCGCTGCAATATTGCATGTGGCCACTGGGAAAAATTGGCTGCAAGGGTGAGCAACAGACCTGATGAATATATTCAGCCATTTCCTTACTGCAGTATCTTGATTTGTATCTGATGACATATGTGCTGATACTGATAGAATACTAATATTTGCATAATGCTGATATATCGGCGGGCTCTAAAGCAGAAATGATTTTTTCATCACATAATTAATTTGTCATATTGTTATTGAGTATAGTCTACATTGGAAACTCAAAATTAATTTTCTAAAATCAAGATTTAAATGTAAACCCACTGGTGACACATTAATGCTATCTTAGAATTAGTTAAAAGCTGACTTCAAGTGCAGGCAAACTATGTGTGTACAATTTTTCAACATAGGTCTTATTCCAGGCTGTTCTCGCGCACCGTTTTATGTATAGGCTACCTTCGAAAAAGAATGCATTAAAATTTGTATATATCACACATTATCATGAGCCAGTAACTGAAGGCTGCGATCATGTGATCAATTCACTGACGGTTGTAAAGAAGGACTTTTCCCAGGACTTTGCCCCTAGGACACCAATGTTTGTGTCCCATGTGAAACCAAATGAACTTTTTAGAGTAAATCGTGCAATATTTTTTCCTATACCAAACCAAAGTAATGTAACTTGCCTTAACCTAACCTATGTAACTAGGAGTGCACCAACTGTGAAATTCTAGGCTGATGCCCATGTTGAAAATAACAATTTGGCCGATAGCTGATATCAGTGTTTTTGTTTTTTTGTTATTTATTCCCCCATTTGTGTCAGGGAAACAAAGAAATCTTTATTAGAAAAATTATGTGAACCTTCAACATTCAAAATAACCTTTTTTGACATGAAAAACATAATAAAACGACTTCAGAGGCCTGTTTACTATAAATATTATAATACCCTTTCCAATATCTATTTTCGATGACAACAAACAACAAATTTCTCCATCAAACAAATGTATGTATTCAAGTTCCTCAACAAAGCTGCATTTTACACGATTAAATTTGAACGCATCAAGAGAACGTTATAATTTACCATAGGCTGAATAGAGCTTGAACACCTCATAATGTAACTCAATGCAATGTCCGTCTGCAGTTAGTTCCGACCAACGGCTGCTAACAGCTAATATTAACTAGCTCTCCTCCGGCCGATTTAAACGCGGATTTCTTGCTCACAGTGTAGCATTATCAAAGAAACAATATAGTACATCCCCTGATGCATCGATAGTGAGTTTACTGCATCCTTTCGCTCTCACAACGTCAGGAAAGATATCTGTTCCTCCCTAACACTTTTTTTTATTGATTGCAACCGGGAGGACGCCATTTTGTTCTGGGACTGGGACATACTTTTTATTGCCTGCGCAGATTTGATGTGACACAACAGAAAAACATCACTGCCTTCGGTAAAGGTTATTTTATTTGCTGATAGGCCTGTGTATGATAATCTTATCATAATAATATAAAGTGATAAATCATATAAATCATAAAATCTGAACTTTGATAGACCCATGGCAGTCAAGGAGGCGAATATTGGCCAATAACGTTGCCAAAGTGCGACAGGTGCATCCCTGTGACTTTATAATACAATGTAACATCAATAGTGTGGCGTTAATAAGCTAGATATGATGCTAACCTTTGTGTGTGTATATTCATAAGAAAGTTGTATGAGAACAGTATAATTAAAATTCTGACAATGGGTCATGCTCACTTTGCTAACTTCCCATTGCTGTCATAGTAATACAGAATTAGCTAGTTTAAGGTTAGCTAAGTGCATAAAGTTACCGTTGTTATATTGAATAGTGTCCACCGTCAAATAGTGTCTCCCCCCTGTTAATATGAACACCCCTTTGTTGTTTGGGTCTAGAGCTAACGGTTTTGGTGGGGTTATGGTGAAGGGGACACATATTGACAGGACAAAACACCAACTCTAGGCTAATTGCCAACTTGCTATGCTAACTAAGCTAGCTTCCCATTCATCTGCGCACACCGGTTTGTTTAGCCTACCGTTAACGTTACATATGAGGCTGCAGGTCTTTGTTGATTCAATGTGTGTTATTATTGTCAGTATGGACATAAATATTTAAATAAGATCCAGATTGGAAAACATAATGCTTGCAAAATATTGTTAGTGTTAAAACTTACTGGTTGCATGCTGAATTTACAACTTTAAAATATTGTAGGCACGACCTTATGGTAAATAATGGTGCATAATTTTGTTGCAGCATTTTTGAAATCAGTGCCTTTATTTTTCTCACCTACCGAGGTCCGATTGGGTTGTGTTCGCCACATCCCACCCATGAATCTGAAGACATGCAAATGTGATGGCTTTAATAATCATACAGTACGCTACTTAATGTTAAATTAGAAAAACTCCAGAGCTCATGCTTAAACTTACACCAACCCAACTTTTTCCTCGTGTTTAGCCCGTCTCTCCTCATGTCACCCTGCTCTCTGTGCGCCGTGGTAACGCTGATGTGAGAGCTAGACTGGTTACCACATGGCTTTTATCCAACTAGAGGCGCTTGAGAGTGGACCGCTTGGAGAGTGGGAGCGCAGTCGCAGGTTATCCATCGCCTGGTGCAAGATCTACCGTCACTCTGCCACGTCTGGGATCTTCCTTTATATAGACGGGAGACTCAACAAAACCACTTTCCTCAACGCGGATCCAGATTGTTCTCATTTTTCTCTTTTGCCCCCCTCTCTCCTTTTTTTCCACCCCCCTGATCAGGCTTAACCACCCTGTGTTTTGTAAAGGCAATTGTTAGTGCGCATCATCGCGGGAGCCAAAAGGAGGTTTGCCACTTCTTCCATAGGAGACTGGTGAGTAAAGCGGCTCAATGTTTCATGTCTTTGATTTCTATATGCGTGATCATTTCAGTTTTTTTAATTGCCATGTGACTAAGTAATTATTAGGCTGCTAACTTACATACAGTAAGTACAGTAGATAATGTTTGGGTTGATAGAGTTTAAGGTAGGCTGCAACTGTATTTCAACAAGTTAATAAGTTATTTTTTTATCTAAATGCTGCATAACAGTGATGTTACAGTGAACTCAGTGAGCCAGTTTTCACAGGAGTTAGTAGTTGCGGGTTACTGAAAGCTTTTTAATCTGCCCACTTACAAGCCTCTGGTCGGACAACATTCATGTACAGTGTCTCTTCTGCTGTTTCATTCTTGATGTTGTTGTCCTTCAGTTGACTCAAAAGTTAATGAGGTATCACACCACACTGCTCCTTTATATGTCTTATTAAAGGGCTGAGCAGTTACATAATAAGTGAAAATGAATTGGACTCCTTTCTCTTGATTTGAACCTACACATACATGTGAACTCTTCAATGGGCGTGGTTTTGCATTAATGGGACAGTCCCCAGGAAAGATACAAATTCCAGAAAAAGTCACTGAATCCATTAAAGTTTGGGTTATGAGGTCACCTTTTTAAAATCTTGTGTCCCTGTGTTTTTTCTCTCCCGCTCACAGCGGGCTGCTGGAGCGTCATGACAGCTGAGAAGAGCGGGCCCGTTATAAACGGTAAACCAGAGGATGGCAGAGACCCGGAAGGGTCCAGCTCCAGCCTAGACAACAGGGAGTACAATGAGAGGGGCCAATGGAACAACAAGATCGAATTTGTCCTGTCTGTGGCTGGAGAGATCATCGGGTTGGGCAACGTCTGGAGGTTTCCTTACCTCTGCTACAAGAATGGAGGAGGTAAATAATTTTCCCTTATCTGTGTTAGATGTATGGACATAAACATAAGACTCAAGGTGGTAGGAGAGGTTTTTGTGTTAGAAAAGCGGTGGACATAAGTCAAGATCCTTTGCTGGACGGGGGAGGCAAGACAGGCAAGAACTGAAAGAAAACAAACAAATTTTATCCCTGATTAGATACATAATTAAGATAGGATATAATCCAGTGTTGTAGTCAAGACCACCTAAACCGAGACTGAGTGAAGACCAAGACCAGACCAGAGCGAGTCCCACAGGACATGACAAAACTTATGATAAAATGTGTAACATTAAAACCAGGCAATCCTTAAATTAATCTGAAAGATCCACATTCCCATAAAACACCCACAGGACACAAACAAAGATTCCTCTTCACTCACCTCTTTTATTACCATACTGTAAAAGTGTACCATGAGAATCAGATGGTATTGCAAATGTGAATTGTATGTGTGGGAAATTTCGTTTGTTTTCTATGAGAAACAAATACAAACACTACAGAGCTAAAATCAACTTAACCATCTTTATTAAACACTCCTTTTTTGCACAGGCAATTAAGTGACATCCCTGCGATTGTGATATTGACCGGTCTTGAAATAAAATCCTGGGTCTGTCCTGGGTTTGTCGTAGATCAAGACAAGACAGAGTAAAAAAGTGGTCGAGTCTGAAACAAGGCCGAGACCTTCAAAAAGTGGTCTCGAGAACAAGACTGATCTGAGTACTACAACATTGATAATTTTTAAAATGTAAAAGGCGCATTTCTGAGTAAAACAAGTAAGACCAGTTCTTTAATCTTCTACGGCACTAACGAGGGAGGTCAGTTTTGTTTCTAAGAGCTTTCACTTATACAAAACTGGCAAGAGAAGTACCAAAATATGATGATGTCCTTAATTTCATCCATTATGCACAATCGTGTCAATAAAAGAGGTGGGTTCCCTCATTAGGCACCATTAGACAGCACAGTATGGATCCCCCTTACAACCTGAAAAGGTCATTTTGCAGTATGAGTGTGACATCATAGTGAGTGCTTTCATCTGAATTTTATGAATTGCTCCTTTTGTACTTGTTTACAGGTTACAGTTAATTTTAAACTATCAAGCTGTGTGACTTTTATTCAAGTATTAATCAAGTGGTATTCATGCTCTCTATGTATTTTCTTTTGGGTGCACAAAGGTGCGTTCTTCGTTCCGTATGTCATCTTCTTTGTGTGCTGCGGTATCCCGGTGTTTTTCCTGGAGACTGCCCTGGGTCAGTTCACCAGTGAGGGAGGTATCACCTGCTGGAGGAAAGTCTGCCCGCTCTTCGAGGGTGAGAAAACACGCACGTCATATCTTTTATCAGGGTCTGCTCAGGATTTTAATAATTGAATAGAAAATCATAAACTATTCGGAGACATAATAGTCAGGGCTGATGGAACTTGAGTCATGCACGTGCGTAGTAGACAGAACACCGGCACTCACAGGTAAATGCACTTATTTAACATGGGAAAACAGACAAAGTGAACATGTTTCAACTGCAAAGCACTTGCCAGGGAATCTAATTGTATTTCTTAATGATGATCCTGAGCAATTATTTTATTTATACAAATTTAACTGTCATGTTCCTGTTGAAGCTGTGGACTCCTACAGGTCTCTTACTGACATTTGTCACACAGCTGTGAATACTTGCAGGTGACAATAATTCAATAATATTTTTCTTTTCAGGTATTGGCTATGCAACGCAGGTGATTGAAGCTCATCTAAACGTGTACTATGTAGTGATCCTCGCCTGGGCCATCTTCTACCTCTTCAACTGCTTCACCACTGAGCTGCCGTGGGCTGGCTGTGGGCACTACTGGAACACAGGTAGGAGGAGGGAACAGTGGACAAGAGAGGAAATTATTCTTGCAAACTAAAAAAATAATGTGCATCTCATTTGTTTAGGAAATAGAAAATGTATCCAAGGATTTAATGTGCATATCTTCACATATACCTGTGGTTTGCTCTTAAAAATAATGCCATCTCATTGTGTATCCACAGAGAACTGTGTCGACTACTACGGAGAAAATGCCACCAACATTACAAACCCCAACGCCACCTCTCCAGTCATCGAGTTCTGGGAGTGAGTACATTTTTTATTATTTTTTTTTTCATGTTGTGTCATGTTCATTAGTCTTCATATGAGATCTGTTTGAGTGTGCAAAGTCCCATTGGAGAGCATACTACAATGATGGCTTTCATCTCTGTGGGTATAAATATTAATGGTACCACAGTTTGTGTATAGCACCACGAGGAGATGCTCTGTCAGTTACGTCTGAAGTCCTCCTTTAATGTCATTGTCTAACGTAATGTTAAAAATCAGAGCTTCTGACAGCTCCAGACTGTTTCCCTGCCCCCTTCCTCCCCCTCAGCCTCTCCCCCAATAATTAGTCAGCCCTTTTCATATTTGTGTGTCAACAGGCCCTGGTAGGCCAGCTGTCTCCCAGCTAGAGCCATGTGTGTGGCAGCGGATCAGGCCTTGTCAGTGTGTAATGCTGACCACACTTCCTGTCTCGCTGCCAGTGGCTATGTTTACACTACTGGGTTGAATCTCTCTTTTTTTAACCTATATATTGCAGTGAAATGGTTAAGTTTAAAATACAATATATATTTTTGTGTCGAAATCAGAATGAAGTGACATGATTTGTGTAACAGAGTAATGAAAACATCAGATTTGAGCCAGCAACATGAACCTGACCACAGAGCAAGACATGGCCAAAAAGCCAACCACCATGTCGTTGGCAAAAATAGCAACCTGCCAGGCTTTGTTTAATCGATGCCAACACAGACTGTCATGATTCGTACTGTATATACAGCATAAACAAACATCGGTGCAGCGAGTCAAACAAGCTGTATGTTGCCATCTGTATGGAAGTTTATTTACATGGTTTAATTATTGCATCTTGACACTTTAAAATTCAAAACTTTAAACACTGAATAAGAGCTTGATAAAAAGACTGTCAAACAAAAGATTTTGTATAAATGTGATTGATTTTGTGCATATGTGCAGTACTATTACCATCATTTAAGTAGTGATATGTCTGGAGCATAGACTGTATAAAATAATGGACGTAGCCATGGTGACGTCACCCTTTAGTGTGTGGGCTGCTGTTTTGAAGCCTTGAGTTTGGCATTTTGGCCGCCGCCATTTTGGATTTTTGGACCATATTTGGGCGAGAGGTTGGAGCTGTGGGGGAGTGAGGAGTAGATTTGAATGAGAGCCTTAGGACACTACCAGCAGACAGCCTGTTACTCACAGTGGCCTTAATTATGCGTAACTTTGAACCTTAATAAAATTGAAAACTGTACAGCTGTCATGAGACCAAAATGGATTTTGGAACTAGGCTGTGAACATGTTTATTTCTGCTGTAAAGTTGGGCATTTTAACATGGGGGTCTATGGGGATTGACTCGCTTCTGGAACCACCCTCAAGTGGCCATTTGAGGAACTGCAGTTTTTGGCACTTCAGCCTTGGAAGTTGCAGTTTTTTTTAAATAAACCAAAAGAAAAGACTGAACACGAGATATTAAAGCCTCATCCTCTCTGAGTCTCCAAGAGGATGCAATCATTTGTTAATTTTTGCATGTCAAAAATTCACACGAGAAGGAGAATTAGACATGTTTCTTTGGTAAAGCTAACTTTGGCAAATGCTCTTAATGTTGGCTACACATTATCTATGTGACCATGTAGAAGATACCTGCCTTCCGTTTGCTTAGCTGTAGTTTGAACCATGCTCAGTCCCTGAAAAACTGCTAGATACCGGTATTATCTAAACTCGCACACCTGCTTTGTTATAATCCTAGACACAGTGTGCACACAAGTCGCACTTTGCACTCATATAAAACCAATTTACATACATTTGAGAGCTCAAACAAGTATATTTACACACATTAGTGTTCACATCTTGCCCTCTCGGCTGACCAGGGAGGGACAGGGGGGCTGTGTTGGACCTAGCCTGTGGCCGGCCACCAAGAACATGTCATGATGATCAATGGCTGGTCAGGAGCTCCGGGGGTGAACTCGGTGGCAAAGATTTGGCAGCACCTTGTAGCTCTGTGGCACTGAGTCTCGCTTCTCATCCTCCATCAATGCTTTTGGCTGGCTTTGCCTCAACAAACAGGAAACACACTGTTGATTCACCACCGCCGACGAGCTATGATGTCATAATCACTGATAAGATGCCCCGTAGCTTGCGCCTACACCTGTGGGCATATCACTGAAGAGGAGGTTTTAGTTGTAGAGCTGTAGTTGACTATTACAAGCCCTCTATTGGATTCTATTGGTTCGATAACTCTGTACTGCTGAGCAGCTTGCTTAAATACACCATTTCAATATTGAAATATACTACTACTAACTTTGTTCTCATTGGAAAATTTGTTTTTCGACTCTGCGGTGTAGAAACACAATATATTAACATGTAGCCAGCAGAGGCAATAAGAACACACAGAATGTTGGATGCAAACCTCTCTTTTAGGGTACCATCTGCCGACAGAGCTCCACACACTAATAAACTTAAGAACAGGCAGGGTGGCTTCTGTGGGAATTTAGGTGGTCAAGTTGGCCACGGTGCTGGCAGCTGCTTGACATAGAGAATCAGGAAGTGAGGCGGGGTAAAAAAAACAAAAAAAAAACGGGTGAAAATAGTTACACTGAGTTGGGGGAGGACGTAGAAGAGGACATTTGGGAGAGCGCTCTACTAAGAGTAAACGACAGCACTTCTTGTGCCAAACTAAACATTATACAATTCAAGATCCTACATCGCATCCACTACTCCAAAGCAAGACTGGCTAAAATATATCCTAACACAGATGCAAGCTGCGACAGGTGTCGAAATACTCCTGCTGATTTAACACATATGTTTTGGTCATGTCCAGCCCTGGCAACCTATTGGTCTACCATCTTTAAAACGTTGTCAGAAGCATTGAATATTGATCTTCAACCCAACGTAGCCATGGCCATATTTGGTACCACAGATAGAAGACATACAACATTAAGGAAAAGTTATAAAAACATAATTGCTTTTACGACGCTGCTTGCATGTAGAAGAATATTATTGCATTGGAAATCAAAAAATCCACCCAAAATGTCTTTGTGGTTTAGCGACCTGACACAGTTCATACAATTAGAGAAAATAAAATATACTCTCAGGGGGTCCAGAGACAAATTCTTCTCTGTCTGGGATCCGGTGTTGATGCACTTAGGTAAACTTAAAACTGTGCCCACTTAATTACCGCTTAGCAGCCATCTTGCATTTGTATTTGTGATTGTGATTGTGATTGAATCCATGTGAACCATGTCTTGTTTAGTGCACAGCTTCAGTGTTGGCGAGCCTAGGTATATGCTCTATTTGTTATATATATATAAACGCATATTTTTTATTGTATTCATTTATTTTTGTATTACATTCAGTTATCATTTTTTACTGGATTGGTGTCCAACATGTTCTTGGGATGGGGGGTTAAAATATAGATATGAGCATTGTGACTCCTGTATTTGGATCGATGTAACGTATCATTGATGCTCAATAAAAAGAAAATGAAAAAAAAAAAGAAAATAGTTACACTGCAGCTATTTGGCTTCTTACACCCATTCCCACATGCATTATTATGGATATCCTTCCATGCTGTGCTAGGCTAGTCATGTTAAAACGTCAAGGTCGAAGGCGGTTATGGCAAAGAGGCCATGGTTAGGGCTAGTACTAGCCAGTTTTGGATATTCTGAGATAAAAATGGTAAAATTTCTAGAAAAGAATCACAAATATAGTGCCAGAAAGTCTAGTGATGTAGTATAACGCACAACACAGTCCACAAAGGAGTAAGACGTGGTGGACAAATGGGTTAAGCACTTGGCTTTTACACTGTGGTTTGAGTCCTGTGTGAGTCAGTGTCTGCTTATTACTTTTAGACTTAATTTACTTATTATTTTCAGTTTTAAGGATGTATAGATCTACTCAGTATACACTGTGTACATAAACTTTAGCAGAACAGCTAAACATACAAGACATTGCTACTGTAGGACACTGGGTGCTGGTTGGCTACGGACACTTGGATGTTAGTAGCATCTTCTAGGGAAAAAAAAAAAAGTAGAGTAAAGTAAAGTAAAGAGTAGAAAAGCAGTTTTCTTGACCACGGTGCTTGTGCTCATCCATTGTCCTGCAAGGGTGAATTTTTATTCAAATTCCAGGCAAGCCACAATGGTCAGTGGACATTCTGGTGAACTAAGGCCCGATTTGGCTCAAGGTGTTGAAGTTGACATGTCAGGTAGTGATCCACCAATATTTTGTGCCAATATTTTGGCACAAACATTTTGACCACCAGGGACATAAAGGGCTTTCAGTGGAGCAAACAGACTTCTTCCTGCCTGGTGATGTTGCCCACCAAAGTGCAGTTGTCCCACCAGAACATCCTTGATGCTCAATATCCTCATCTCCATCCAAGACTGTATGACATCTTTCCGTCAGAGCCACACTGCTGCTGACTACCTTTATTATGGAGATTTGTCCCTATCCAGTAGGTGAAAGAGGGGGGAGGGGGCGCCATTAGCAAAATGACCATAATGTGATCCCTTGTTAACCTGCCATCACTCTTCATCCACCAGGTCCAGACCCAGACCTTTTACTGATAAATTATTGAGAATTATTAAACTTTGATGTCCGTCCCCCTTTTAAAAATTAACAAATGGCCTACTGCCCCGTTCCCATCAAAGATGACACCTTTCTCTTTGCTTGGTGTCTGTCTTCCTTAAGCCAATCAGACATGATCATTCAGGACATTAACCATATTAGGCCAAAGACAGAGTTGAGGCGTGATTAGGATAATGTGTTCGTCCACAGCGTAAACAACCATGGGAAGTCCACTCAACTGGCAGAGGGGACTCAGCAGAAGAGAGGAAGTCTTATTGTTGGATAAGAACACTTCTCTACTCACTTCCATTTATCAGATGATGGGTGGAAAGTTACTTGTGGGAAGGTTGTTGAAGATTGTTGCCATGCTGTCCTCACGTTGTTCAAAACTGCCTCGTCCCACACAGATATAGTTCCACAATTGCTGCTTGTAAATGTACCGTCATATTACCTTGTAGTTGCATCCTCAACTGCAAGGTTAGCAGCAGGATGAGGATTAGCCATCATGGATGGAAGGAGGAAGTTGGAGTCTGAATCAGAGGATAGAAATGGTCATCCTGTTGGTTAGTGTCCGTATTGTCATGTTGTTCGTTGAGTTGCCGACAGATATTTTATTTATGGTTTGGTCAGGATGGTCGTTTTTATGATTGGTACTGTGTGCATTCATACTATCACAATGTGAGTGCCTGAGCAAGTACATGAAGAACCAATAAAAGACAATAAAGGCCTTTAGTGATTAAAGCAAATGTGAAATAGTTTGTTTCCCCATTCCATTACAAAACATAGATTTTAGTTTTGAGGCTCAAGAGATGCAGTTCATTGCTTATTATCCTTGTAAGTTAGTGTAGTGGTTTGAAGTTGAGGAGTTGAAGTGCTTTGTGGATTTGGGGAATGCATTAACTGAACTAGCAACTATGATTAACCAGCAAAAATGACATTACTATTTATCCTGAGCAACCTCAAACAAATATGTATTTTTCATCATTCTCCCTCTGTGTTGTAAGTTATTTAGCACAGTTTGCACTTAATGCCTGAAGACAGATCTCAGAGAGTCTGCAGAGGCTCTACATCACATGTTCAACACCATTTTCCCTTTCCAGAAAGTGTTTTCGAAGGCTTGTACTTATGTCAACTAAATGAAATTGTAACTCATCCATGTTCTTTGTGCCAAATCAGACGCAGAGTCCTGAAGATATCAGATGGTATCGAGCACATGGGTGGAATGCGCTGGGAGCTGGCCATGTGTCTGGCCCTGGCCTGGTTCATCTGCTACTTCTGCATCTGGAAGGGACCCAAGTCGACTGGCAAGGTGAGACAGAGTAATGCATCTTTACTGTTCTGTGTGCGTGTATGTGAGACTGTGCGGTTGAAATACAATCACAGGAAACATGAGAAAATTGTATGGGTAATGCGGTTATCAACACCTCATTTTACATGAGTGTTTGTGTGCTGGAATGTGTGTCCATGTTACTTTGCTGGTATTTTTTATTCACTGGAGCAGTTTTAATTTTCATCTTGCTCACTGAAACAGCCACAAGATTTCCCATCTTGTCCTCAAAACAACTCCCTGACAGGAAGCCACAAGTACTCCCCCCTGCAAATAGAGGACAAAAGGGGTGTCTGCACCACCCACTTCTACCTTTCCTCCCATCACCCTTTCCATTTTAATGTCCTCCTTGAGTCTCTTCTAGCAGCCTCAAGGAGGACAGTGAGGACTCTGCACCTTGGTTTGGGCGCTCAGCTCCCCCTCTTAGATTGAATGAGACGGAGTGAGTAGAGAGATGGAGATGGAGTGAAAAAAGAGAGGGAAGAAAGAGAGTAAATAGAAAAGAGGAGAGGTGTGTGAGGAAAAATTAATGGGTTCACATTCTACATGACGGGGGGAGAAAAACAACTAGGCGGCAATGCCTATATCTCCCTGAAGTGTCTTTTGTCTGGCTGTGAAGTAAGAGGGGAGAAGGCTTCTTCATGGCCGGGCTTTAGCAGCCGGTCCAAGATTGATTCCTGTATTCACTGGAGGAAAGGAGAGCGTTCATGAGGAGCATGCAGAGTATATCCTCAGCCTCCGCCTCTGCTGCCTCTCTCTCTCCCTCTCTCTCCTGCTATGAGAAATAAACCACAGCTCGCCCGTTGCAAGAGAGAGGTGCTTTCTTCTCCACAGACCCTACAGCCCATTCAGTTCCGACTCTGCTAAGCTGTTTGCTTTTGTTGGCCGTGTTTGCCAGCCATTCTCACATTTAAGCCCTCCTGTTAGATTTACGGCGAGGCAGGGGCAAGTTTGACCAGTAAATTTGTGGTGGCTTAAATGTTTACCCGTGGTGAGCTGGACGAAGCATGTGGAGCATCAAAAGTTCATGGAGAGATTGAATATTGTCCTTTTCATCTCCAGAGAGATGAAGAGAAAGAGGGCGAGAAGGTTTAGGGTGTGTGATCGTTTTATTTGACAAATTAAAGGAGGGATTTGCCAGGCAGGAGACAACTTTTCCCACACTTTCCCCCTGTAGGCCACACTAGGATTAACAGAGCTTACAGTGGACAGTCTAATTGAGTCTCGTGGATCCTTACTGTTTAAAGACTATCTTGGTTAAGAAATGGGTCTTTATTAAACTTTTGATTCAGGTTTTGAAGGTGAAGGATGTTCAGGATATTCAGAGTATCGTCAATTTCTGAATGGTTGAGGGTAAAATCAAGCTTAAACTGGCAATGTAACAATGAACTGAACTTCTAGTTAGATTAAGAAGTTCACTGCATCAAAACCTGCAACAAAATAATTGCTTCCACCTCGTAAAAGGAGTTTCCATTCATGAAAGTGCTGCTCGCAGTTGTACAGTAATCTGACCAGGGGTATACGAGTAATTGGAGTGTGCATGCGTTTATGAGTGTGTGTTTAGGGCCGTTTATGTGAATGGTCCACTTTATCTTTGTCTGTAGTATGTGCACACCCATTTCAGTGTTGTGAATGAAGTTGTGTGCGTGTGTGTGTGTGTGTGTGGACTCATGCACTTATGTGCGCGCTTCAAAGAAAAGCACATTTTCCCACACTGCCAGCATCACTCCTCTGGGCTTCTCCTGTTTAAGAGACGGGGCCAGAGGAGCCTTCTTTTCTTTTCAGTCTCCTGGCCCGGCTCTGTTCTGTCCTGTTCTGCCCTCAATTGGACTTTGACTGGATGCCAGCAAGCCAGGGGATGTATGTTGTCCGCCTCTGCCTTCCAAGAGGCCAGGGTCTTTGTTCAAGGGGTTTCTAAGAGTCTTGAGATGTCGAGCACAATTCTGCAAAACCTGAATGGTTCAATAAAAAAGGGAGTGTTAGTTTGATGGTTAGCAAGTGCTAGCTACTGTACTGAAGGTATGTCTGATGTTTACTATAGTGGAGTTGACTCTCTAGTGCTGTGCGTGATACCCTTTCTACCCTATCCTTCCAAAACTTGAGCTGCAAAACTGAGTGCTAAAACTGAATGCTAATATACTCCAGGTTCCAGGTTAAGCTGACCCCCCTCTTGGTATGACTTTATTTTGACAGTCCACTGTTGACTCCAAACAGTGTATCAGTAGATATTGAACTGTCATCAGCTGACGGTCACAAGTCCAGGCAAAAACATGGATTATGAATGGGAACAATTAAGTAGTGCCCTTTTGTGAACCAGAGTTCAGCTGTGATCTACAAATTGGTTCAAAAGGTGTGTGCTGTTGTAAAATAAGTATGTCATAAATCCACAGACTCTGTGGACAGATCTGTCTTCTACTGAGCTGAATGTCAAGAAGATAGTCAAGTTTGTTGATTTGTTTGATATTCTCAATACAATAAACCAATGATAAGATTTTCATTTGACCTCTCAATCCCAACCTTTTTGTTTTGTGAGAGCCTACAACAAATCAGAACAATCGGCAGTTGTACCAAAGATTGATTTTTCCCGTTTTGAGGATAAAATATACAGTATATTTAATTTTGTGAAGCAAAAAACATGTATTTTTTTATACCTTCAATAATCTTGGGACCCCCTCATCTCTCTTGAAACCCCTCAGTTACTTTGTTCAGTCCAAACCACAGTGACTTCAAATGGACACCAAAGTGATTAAAGTTGATTCGTGAGCCCTTCTGACACTTGTAGGTTTCAAAGGTTCCCCTGATCTTGACATCAACCATGTTTGGTACAGCCTGCTAGGTGTCATAGTTGGTTAGATCCTTGAGAAAATTTAAAAATTGGTCATTGCTTTACTTCGTCACATTGTGGCACATTGTGACAATGCGTTTGTGTTTGTTTGTGTGTGCAACAGCAATTATCCTCCCACTCATTTCTCTTCCTTCTGGGACATGTGTGGTTAGATCAGTAATTTCCTCCTTAGGATTCTTTGAGTCCAGTTAATCCAACACATGTCCTGTAGTTGTGGTGCTTTTGAATACTGCTGCACCAGCAATGGCTGTGGCCGGAGACATTGTGTTTTCGGGTTGTCCGTCCATCCGTCCCATTCTTGTGAAACGCAATATCTCAAGAACGCCTTGAAAAAGTGACCGATGAGATTTTGGTGGTCAAAGGTTAAAGGTTAAGGTCACTGTGACCTTGCGTATGTCTCATTCGGTGAACACCATATCTCAAGAGCACCTTTAGGGAATTTTTCCAGCCTGTGGCCCTTTGCTGCATGTCGCTCCCTCTCTCTCTCCCCCTTTCACGCTCGACTGTCCTATCAATTAAAGGCTAAAATGCCCCCCAAAAAATAATCTTAAAAAAAAGTCTAATAAAATAAAATGATGAGGTGATGAGATTCAATATCCAAAAGATTAACTTCACTGTGACATCATAATATTCTGCAAAACCATTTTATGGCCATTATTCAGCGGCATGACTCAGGAACAGCAGGGGAGACATTTGGTCAGATACTGAATTGGTGACTAATCTTGGGTGTCCACCTTGAAACTGTACTGATTGTAGAGAGATTCTGTGAAGCAACCGTGTTTTTAACAGATATGGATGTACACTGTAACTGCAACTTGACAGGTTCGCAACTGCTAGGCACTTATTCTAGTTATTTTTAAATAGGGGGATGAGGAGGTGGCTATGTTGGTTAGAGCCCGTTATTTATCAGCTGTGACAATTGCTTGCCATGTTTTTGCTTTCCACAGCCTTACTTTGACCTTATCTTGTACAAATCATATCTAGTTATGTAAGCAAATACTACTCTACATTCTGACAGTGACTCAGTGTCAGCTGTGTTTGTCTGTGATCTGTACATATTTTAATATTCCAAATCTGTGCATGTTTATACCTGCAGGTTGTGTATGTGACAGCAACATTTCCATACTTCATGTTGTTGATCCTGCTGATCCGAGGAGTGACACTGCCAGGAGCATTTGATGGCATCAAGTTCTACCTCTACCCAGACATATCACGTCTCTCTGACCCTCAGGTAGGCCTGGACCCACTGTATCTCTGTCTCTACTGGTAAAAAAGAAAAAAGATCTGCCTCTAACATTATAGGTACAATGTTAAAGTGCCACTAGTGATGCGCGAAAATGAACAAACAAATCTTTTTGAACAATTCTTTCTAGTGTATGGTATGTACCAGGTCAGCCTGATGAACATCTGAGTGCTCATGAATCCCCGACTCTTCCCACCTTTACCATAGTGTACTGCTCACACTGTTTAGTACAGCGAGTCTTGCATCAAGACCTCTGCCAGCCAAGGCCAATGGTGCATTCACATGCTCCTCAGATGGTTGTTCTTCCAACTGTGATGTGTTCATGAGCTTTCAGTTGTAATTTGGAAACAACATGGACACTATAAAGAGGATGTGTTGTATTTTATTGCTTAGCACTTGCATTTAAGATGCATTTAAACAACACGTTGATAACGATTAGCAAAAGAAACAAATCAAGTGAGCCATTAGATATGACGGGGAACTAATTTTTCAGATTATTCCAACAACTTGAATGCAGCACAAGGCTGCGGAGATAACGGGCATGTCTCCCACTTGCCCATCAAAGACTGACACATCGCTTGTCAGTGACATTTCTGTAACATTGCATTAAGCTTACATAGCCTACCTACATACAAGTGGGATGCTGAATCAATGCATTGAGATTAATATATTATCTTTATCAATGTGAACTTATTCATATTGACTAGTAATGCACTAAAGAGAAATTTGTGGGGCGGGCAGCACTTCCTGCCAGACTTGCATGTACTATAACAGAGTGTCACAGAAACAAAAACAAACATATTTTGCAAGAAACATCAAAACTGGAAAGATCTGATACATTAACGTGTGTCAACTCAAAGGAACTGATGCTGTGAAAAGAATCGCTATGCCCATCACTGAGTGCCACTGAGATGTTGCCACCAACCAGTAAGACAAAATAATAGGTTTTGCCATTTTATCAGTTGTTATACCTACGAATGTGAAAGAAAGTCAGTGTTACAGCTTTAATTTTATAGTGGAGCTGCTGTTATCTTTATGTGTTAGGATCCCACCACCTTTTGAAAGTTACCAGAAGGACAGCCATGGAGGTGAGAGGACACACACTGTGTCAGTCATCGCCGCATAAATTCCTCTCCTCAGTGATCAGCAGGAAATATGCTCATGTTACAAACCCCTTTTTTTATTATAAGTTATGTAAATTGTAAAACCCCTAAACATCCACACACAGCAGCTATATAAAAAAGAAAAAATGGAGTTGTAACACTTAATGGCTGTAAGTGGCACATGTGTCAAAATTGCAAGTCTATTAGTGTCCATGCCTGTAGAGGGTGTACATCATGTCTACAAATACAGCTCTTTAGCGTGGCTGCTATAACTTGTCTTGTTGCAAGTCCAGTAATACTGACAGGGATGCCACACATCAAGGACACTGTAGTAACTTAACCTGCTGTAAGACACAGTAAATACTGTACAGAGTACACACAATTTTGGTATTTCCCAACCAAAGCTTAAGGCAGCAGTTATGTTAAATCAGTCTGATTGTGCTCTGTGAAAACGGTGACTGTTGAAAGGCAGAAGGTACCAAAGTAAAGCAGGAGGGGTTAAAGAGACTCATGGGATTGAAATTATACCCCTGCCTTACGCCCACCTGTCTGGAGCTGAATAGCTGCCAGGGGGACAGGTGGTGTTATTGTTACTGTAATGGGATGGGGGATCAGTCTTTTTTTTCACTGCTATCACTGTTTATGTACTTTTTTGTACCGTTTTATTCCATTTATTCAGAGGGAAGCTGTTTGCCAAATGGTACATACTACCTTTGTGTGGCAAAGAATAAAAAAAGGCAGCTGTTTCATATAGTTACAGACATTTGGCTTCAGGTATAAACCCCACTCTATTGGCAGTGATTCTACTGTGGCTTATTACAGAGCCAAGATCATCATAGCAGAGCTGACACATCCTGCTGGTGATGAGATGATCTAGGGTCAAGAAAATAGTGAGCCTTCAGAGCTAGAGGGGTGGAAAGTTCAGGATTTGAGGCTAATAGAGATGGTGCATTGATATATAACACAGACAGACAGACAGACAGACACACGCACAGAGCAGACTACTTGACCTCGTCTGAAAAAGGCAGACACCTCGGGTCGCTAGGCAACAGTGCGCATGAAAATGTCAGTGGATGGGGTGTCATGACAACCTGAATTGAGATGGATGAGTTTGAGGGAGACAGAGAGAACAGATCAAAACACAGTGATTGATAGTTTGATAAATTGATAGATTGATTTGAACGTGAAGTTTCTGTATCACTTTGAGTGGCAATATCACTGATTATATTTCAGGAAAGTGTTGTCACATTTAATTAAGAAAAAAAACTGTGAAAAATTTGAAATTCATTCTTATTGTAAAACTTTATGACATGAGTTCAGAATTGACCGTTCACTGAACTCTTTTTCCGAACAGTGATTGTCCAATCACAACTTAACAACCCTAACTTGGCTCGGCAGTCCTGTCAAGCTTGGATTTCTCTGCGTTTTGAAATGATGTACATGGGACTGTAGCAAAAGCAATATTTGAAATTCAAACAGAGAGGAGCAAAACTATAATGAAGGGATTACACAGTGTGTTAATCTGCTGTAGCATAAACTGCAATCGTTAGCATGCTTGGTTAACTAGCTTTTACCTGTAGTAGAAATCTATCGTCCAAGGCAAAGGAGCACGCTAAGCTTCTCTGGGACATGCAGCTTAAGGAAAAATTTTATCTTTGCAGCCTTCATGTGCACACTTCAGAAACCTTTAAAAGTTTCTTGCTTTAAGAAGAGTCAATTAGAAACATTAAAAAGTCAGCTGGAGATGGCAATACTTTTTTTAACCAAGTTAACACTGCAGCTCCTGCTGATTAAGGTCTCCTTAATCTGGATGCCTTTATGGATTGGAGGACCCAATATTTTATTTATCTTTTTCTACTTTAAAGGACCACAAAATCATCCTCGCTGCTTGATGATTCCATATTGTGTCGTGTTGTAAATTTTCTCAATGATTGGAACAGTAAAACACATCAGATTCAGTGTGCAAGTTTTCTGTTTGTAACAATTTTATTGGATGACCAATTTAAAAAAAAACGCATTTGAAAAAAATGGACTTTCAAAGTTTGGGTTTTCAAAGGCCTTAAGGCCGTGTCTGATAAAATTTACTCATTCACTACTTCCTAATCACTATTTAGGGAGTTCTATACAGAGGACTTTTTCATCTGCAAATTGAAAAAACACATTTGGACACTCAGGTCAATTTTTCAGTAATTTTGGTATTGCTGTCAAACAATTCAAATGTGCCAGATCAATGTCAGATGGTTGGGCATCCATAATAAATACAGACATGGATTTGTGTGCTAAATATATGATATTATACTGATCATATTTTCCAAAATGAATAAATACAAAGTACTTTGTCTTTGTTGGACATTGTGTCTTTGTGTTGCGATGCGTTGCTCTGCTCACATTTAACACATTATTTTCCGCCCCAACTCATTGACTTGTCTTGAGCCTGTTGTCATCAGGAAAAACAAATAATACTCTTTATAAAACAGCTTTTAAAGCTCTGTGGAAATGCCATCCAGCATCAATCTATCTTTGTTTGTTCTCACAGTAATTCAAATATTTTTGATTAGGAGATGAAACAGAAGTACTGGAAATAGAAGAGTGAGATGTGACGTCTTGCTACACTAGCAAGAAGTTGTCAAGTGAAAAGATGAAGATGATACTAGCACTCTTTATTTATATTTACAATAGATACACACCATGATTATTTCTGATATTTTTTACGTGCTTTTCTCACCCCTGAGTCAGTACGCCGACCCGTTGATATTAAGGGGAGTGTAGTTCCTTGGCTGCCTCTTTCCAAAGTCCACCATCATCTTTTTAGTTTGGCTGACGTTCACACCAGGGGGTCAGGTCCTGTTTTTAGGTAGGCCCATTAATTATCTGTGATTAAGCCCACCACTGCTGTGTCGTGACAGTGTTGGAGTTGGAAGTGGCTACACAGTCGTGTGTGTACAGGGAGTACAGCAGGGGATCCAAAACGCAACCCTGGGTTGCCCCTGTGTCGAGGATCCACATATACAGTGAGGTGTTAAATCCTATCTCCTTGAACTTTGTGACCAGCCTGGAGGGAACTGAAGTGTTACCTGCTGAACTGTAGTCAATAAACAGCAATCTCACATAGCTCCCTTTCTTTTCCAGCTGAGATAGCATGGTGGGGAGGATGAGTGCTATGGTATCTTCTGTAGATGGGTTGGGACAGTAGGCAACCACAGCTAACCCTCCCTGCAAAACTCTGTCGGAAAGATGCAGAATTTGTCATTCGTCTGAGTTTTGCTGGCTTGCGGGTTGTTGTTCGAATTAAAGGCTGTACTTCCGCGTTTTCGTATTGCCCGCCACCACGGACTCAAAGAGTATACAAGTGGATCAAGAGACGGAGCAGCCCCTCTCTCTCTCATACTCAGACTAAACACCAACCAAACGTTAAAACTAAAACTGAGTTGCCTATTTCTCACTTCAGTTACTTTCAGAAATATGTTTTAGCTTACCATTTAACTGAAATCACCTGTAACCAGTTGGTGGTAGCTGTAGATTTTCTACCTCTTGGGTAAAAGTGAATGCCACAGCCCCACCAATTTCAAAAGTATTTGTATCTTTCTACTGTATTGGCAGCCTACATTTTTAACTCTCATATAGTCTTAGACTACATCCCCTCTTGGGCAAACTTTGACATGGTTGCAATCGCGCTGTACTCTCTCGTCTACCTTTTTCCTTCTGTGTAATGCATGATGGTATATAGTGCTCAGTTAGTGACCATTGGGTGTACACTACTTTTCATAATGCATAATCGCATACTTAGAGTCCAGCACTACAAAATGGCGAACTCATGTAGTGAGTACTGTGTGGTTCAGGACACAGCCTAAAGAACCCACCTACTTCAGTGTGATAAGAGCACTTGTTTTCTAGCCATGTCTCCTTTGGCAAATATTTTCATGCTTGCAAATTGGGTAGCTCTCTTATAATATAAACTTTTAACATATGACCTTTGATTACTTCAGACTCAAACACCTGTTTTACACTCTTAATGGCAACAGTCGGTCCATGGGGTGAGATAACTGGAAATAAAGCCAGTCTGTATCTGTACAGACATACTGCCAGTCTGTTTCACACAACTTGTTGGCAAAAGCAGCTCCTTGTGGTGAAAAAAGGTGTTAAGCACATCCAGTGACATCCATGCTGTAACCTGAGATCGAATGATATACTGCAGTATAAACATTAACTCCTGATAAAATGGCTGTCACCAGTTATTTTTCACATTATTTTCACATATATCTATGCATTTCAATGAAAAAAAGTAATTGTAACACGATAAAACATTTTATTTATTTTTTCCAGCTGCTGTCCAGATGATTGTTGTATCTGTGAGTGTAGTAAAGTAGTAAAGAGCGGGAAACAGTCATTCAGATATACGGCGGACGAGTGAGACAAAATGGATCGACAAAGACACAAACAGAGGCACAGTGAAGGAGGGTGAAAAAGAAGGGCTGCTGTTTGGCAGAGGAAGACATTACTTCTGACACCAATGTTAAATTAGCTTCCTCAGGGACAATCAGGGCTCTGTTCTGTTCACCAGGCTGTGTGCAGTGTGTGTGTGGCTGTAGATCACCCGCTCTTTTTACACCCCTGAACTTCATCATGCCTCCCCCATTCTGTTCTTCCCTGTACCTACCTCTCCCGCCTTCTCACTCTCCACTCTGCACTGAGCATCACCCCTCCTCTCTACGCTTCTCACACTCTCATACTCCTTATCCTTTCTTGTTATCTTTCCATTCACTATGACTGAATGTGGATGTTTGTGTCTTTTCCCAACCTCTCACTAGTCAAACCGACCATCTCACTTTTATTTCCCTTCTTATTTCCAGCTACAGAATACATTCTTCCCTTTATATAACAGCAAGTCCCAGCATGTTGTTGAGTTTTTTGTCAAAAAGATGGACAACACAGATATCAGGAAAATCAGCCTTCAATACAGTTGTTAAAAGCTCACATGTTCAGGTAGCCAACAGGTAGTTCCCCTGTGGTATGTTGTGGAGGTCAAAACTTATACCTGAAATACCTCATCTTTCACTACTTAGACCTCATGGGACTTACTATACCTTCCTAAAATTGATATGGTGAAAGTGTTTGCAAATTTACACATCCAGCAGGACGCTAAAGTTGCTAGCTGCTGTATTCTAATCACCTAGTTTGCCGACTTTGTCTGCTGTTTGGTGCTGAGCGGCTATCATTCAGTGGGTTGTTTGGAACTTTGTCTCTGTAAACAGCTGCCTGCTGCAAATGCTGCTGAAATGACACTTTGAGAGCAGTGAGGGTAAATCAACACAGTAAAGTTGTGGGTTGAAGAGAAAAACTTTTTAAATCTATATTTTGTGGTGTTTTGTTGCCGTGGTGTGAAATTTTGTACATGGAATTTCAGCTATAAAGAACCGCATTTTTAAATCAATGTTACTGAATTGAATTTAAATGGGATTAATGCCCCTAATGCTACAATGCAGGAGGAGCCAACATGGTGGCCAAGAGTGCCTGGTCACCTGCAGGGAGCCAATGAGTCGCCTGCAGGGCACGTTCTATAAATAATTACGGTCAAGCCAGCCGTCACTCATCTCTCTATGGTCACATCAATCGATGCTGCGACTGTAGCACACTCATATGCTGACATTTATTGTAAATGCAATTAAACGGCCCAGATTGAGCTGATGATTGGAGCTAGCAATGGATTTGGCAAAGTTAGCAGAAGGATACACATGTGACTATGTCCAGTTTTCAAAATAAGGTGTTAACAAAGGGTACATAAAGAATACATATATGAAAATAAGAATAATTTGATTATATTCTCAAGAATGTTCCCTGTCCTTGTTATAAATGAAAAAGAAAATACCACTAAATTTCAAGAATTCTTTGATTTTTGGGTTGCTGGGAAAAAATTAAACAAGTAATTCCTAATATTTGAGTTGAGGACATCTCTAACTACATATAGACACAAAAATCAAACATTTTTACGGTTTCAATTTCAAGATAATCCAAAGTTTAAGTCCCATATTTGTGCCTCGAAATAGTGACATTTCTGAATACCTGACATCTGTAAAACCAATAAGGTGTTTACAGATGTTTTCTTTTGAAACATTACAAAGGAGCTTAGGAACTTAGAACTCTTATATTGTACAAAGATGTAAGAAATGCGACTTTGTATGACTTTAAAATGTTGAAACAAATTAATTGTTGAGTGCAACAGAGAAATTATTTAACTTCCATGTTTAAAGTATATCTGTTTTCAGATTATCTAAAGTATTTAATCAATACAATAGTTGTAAAAAAAAACTTCACAGCACATTTATGACCAATGGAGTTGGAACATGAAAATGATAAACACTGAAAAGACAAGATTTTAACATGACAGAAGCAACATGCACGTTTGGGTTGAAAACTGATTTAAAAAATGTGTTTTGCTTTTTTTTTTCTTTACTTGGATGTTTGATATTTACTGTACAGAATGATGTATGTCCAGAGCTTGCATGAATTTGATACTTGACTTGCATGATGGACTTCTAAATGATTGGGATATAACATGAGCATTCAGTGAAGATAAAATTACACTCACTGTATGGCTCCAAGGTAAGTTAGTGAGTGAAATCTAACTGATTAACTTCAGCCAAATATCTTACTGCACTCCACATATATATATATATATATATATATATATATATATATAACACCTATGGATCTGATATATAAAAAGAGCGGGATGTGAGGAGCACCGAGGGTGGTACATTTACATTACAAGAACGCTATCTTAGAGCCAATGTCATCCAGCTTTCACACAGTAGAAAAGTTTCCTGGAGCCACAGTCTCAACATAACCAAACACAAGACGGCCAAATTAGGCACAACATCAACAAGTGATTCTCTCTGTGCCTGGGCCTTTAAGGTTTCCCTGCGCTGTGCGGCCATCAGCCGAGGGTGAACTAAAGAGAACATTAATGAACATTAGGAGAGAAAGGCCTGTTCTTCCACAGGAACAGTCCTGTGTTTGTGAGGTCACAGAAGTTACCGTGGTTACTCCCAGGAGGGAGCGAAGACCGTGCGTTTGTTAATTGTTTCTCGGTGGGGAAATGAGATTAGTGGCTGAATGGTGATGTGAGAGAGTTTTCAAAGAGCCATGCTGCATTAAGTTTGAATTTGCTAGCACACCATGCTATCCTGTGGGTCCAAGGGTTCTGTGCTGAACTACAAACTAGGTTCATAATGCACATTTTACTGCTTCACTGTCTCAGTGAGAATCTTACACGTGTAAATCCACATGTAGCCCACATGAACAGTGGTGGAAGAAACCCTACAGTACCAAAAGTAAAAGTCCTGCATGATGCAGAGTGGTCCTCTTCAGACTTCATATTCATATCACTTTAATGTTGCAGCTGTTAAAGTTGAAACTCATTTTAATTACTTTAAACACTGCTGTGTATTTCACCTGTAAGAATACATAATAATGCAGTAGTTGCATGTATTTTGTATTAATAATTAAATTTGTAAACTAACTTGAGCTTTTTAAGAAATGAAGTGGAGCTAAAAGTACAATATTTCTGTCTGAGATGTAGTATAAAGTATCATAAAATGGAAATACTCAGGTAATATACAAGTATGTTAAAATTTTACTAAAGTACAGCACTTGAGTAAATGTCCTTAGTTACACTTTATCACTGCCCATGAATTAAAGTCCTGTAACACAGGTCAGGCTACCAAAATATAGAATTGATAGAAATGATAAAAGTCTTGCATTATACATCGTCATTAGGCTACTTATCACATGTTTTCTAGCAATGTGATACTAAATAGTTTCCTTCAACCCAGTGTATACTGTGATAAGCCACGACCCTAAAGAGGATTAAACTGCAAGAGAAAGTTATGAATTGATGATCTTTACTGATCCCCACTGCATAGGAATTTACTCACAGACATTTTAGCCACTGATTGCAGACCAACAGTTCTTCATATCTGAATGACAAAATTTGTTGTTTGTTACAATGCATTGATATTATGTAAGGTAGAACATTGTCAAGCACCTTCCAACCTTTGCTGCCTATAGAGGACGGTCTATATATATATAAACCCCCAAAAATGTGCCTACTAAACACAAAGAACACAAAGTTTTAAAGGACCAGTGTGTAAAATTTTGAAGTGGCCTTGAGGTGCATTTGTGCCACCAAATTCAGGCTGCCACTTAAATGTAAAAATACAAAAAGCCGTCTTGAGAGCTAGTGTTTGGTTTGTCCGTTCAATGTGGTGGGCTCCGTAGAAGGGGACCCGCTACATATGTAGATATGAAGGGCTCATTTTAAGCCAACAAAAACATAACAAATCTTAGTTTCAGGTGATTAAATGTGGAGCAGGTGGATTCAAACGCAGGAGACTGCAGGCAACAGGAACTCAAATAAATCACATTTTATTCAAGGTTTAAGTAGCAAAAAGCAAAGTTAAAGATCACATATGAAAACCAAGGATCTAATAGAGACTGAATTGAAAACCTGGACTTGAATACAAACTAATATGACGAGGGGATGAAGTGCAGGTGGAGAAAAAGGTGAAGAGGCTCAGCTGAGGAGAATCAGGTGATTAGACAGAAGAACAGGCAAGAAGCTGATTGGGAAAAACTTTGGAGTAGAAAAGAACTAATGAGGCTGATGCAGGGCAGGTGTGAAGATGGGCAAATGAGGGAGAAGCAACACAGGAACACAGGATGGGAAAAACACAGTTAACAGAAACCCCCAAACCCAGAAAACACAATCATCTTGTAGATAAACTGACCCGAGTTAAAACAAAGACAGAATAATTAATAAAGGCAACTTAAATGATTCATAGTCTATTACAGATACAACTTAGCCAAGTCTTCTCAAAGTCTGAAGTCATCAAGACACAGATCAGACAGTGACATTATACACTAACAAAAAGCTAATCATAATTATTATTTTCTATTTTTGCCAATAGACCCCTCTAAATCCAACACACTGACAGGACCATTAACTTTTTGAATGTAGAGTAATATGTCAGCTTTTCAGTGCTTTGGTCTTGACAAACAATTTCAGTATACCCCCACTCACATTGCCACCCTACTAACAATAATTATTAGAGTTAGAAAGGTAAAAAAAAAACCAAGTTGTCTGTTTAAGTAAACCCTACATCGTAGTAGCTGACCTCAGTTAATCCCAAACCAAACAGTAAAAAGGAGTGGAGCCAGTTAGTGTAGTGAACTATGAATATTTAGGCACTGGAAGACTTTGTGTCTACTTTTAGGATGTTAATCCATGATTCATGCGGCTCCACTGTGTTCCTCTCAGAGGGGAAAGAAAAGGTTGAGCTGAGCCGTAATTTCATTACAAAATCACTGAGATGATGAAAATCAGGTAGATGAGCGGTAACAAAAGAAATGTGGGGTTTCATTAGAGCAGATAAAGAGTCATCTCTTGACATAATGGTAATCTTTTGTAAATGGGAAAGCCTATTCTACTCATTGTAATTCTGTGATTTAATTAATTTTAAAAAATCTCACAAAAAGAAAAGTTTATATCATCAGATGACAGGCTGAGAAGAATTGATGAAGTAGACATTAAACTGTAAAGTGGATCAAGAGCACGACGAATTATCAGATGCCTAAAAAGGTTCTGAAACTTTAATTGGTCTATGAATATCTGTTTGAAGATGACTTTATGCCAAGGATGATTATAGCTGTTCAGACTGTTGGTTGTTTTTTACATTAAAGGAATACTTCACTAACAAAATGATAATTTGCATATCAGTAACTCACCCTTTATTACATTGAATACATGGAGAAAAAAAAGTTTTTGTCACATGCCTTTTACGTTAAATGAAGAATCCAAAAACTGAAAAAATTCTTGATGAATTGGGGAAAAAGGGGTCTGCCTTCAATAGCAAAACTTTGTCAAAGCACCCATTGAGAAACTCTCACGAAACTCATGCAGCAAGTTGTGTTACAGTTTGTAAACACATGTTTTGATATAGTTTTGCTCAGGAGTTTTTTATCTGTTTTTGGAATTTTCATTCAATGTAGAGACATGCGACAAAAACAAAGTTTTCCTCACAAATTCAACGTAACACAGACTGATTTTTTTTATATAAAAATTATATATTTGTGGTTTCCTTTACTTTGTCATTCATTTATGTACGTACTGTGTATTTATGCCTACTTTTCCTTCAGGTGTGGGTTGACGCTGGAACCCAAATCTTCTTCTCTTATGCCATCTGTTTGGGCTGTCTCACTGCTCTGGGAAGTTACAATGCCTACAACAATAACTGCTACAGGTAAGATAAGACTATATATATAAAGGCCACTGCTAAGAGGTGATTGATTAGAGTGGGTAGTTTGGCACATACTGTGTCATTTTAGTGTCCGTTCATCACACACGATCATTTCTGTGCATGAGACTGTAAGAGGCAGAGAGTCTGTGTTACCTCTGTTGTCACAGTTTTAACATTGAGTGTGATCTCCTTCTCTTTCTGGTGGTCTTGCTCCTCAGGGACTGCATCATGCTGTGTTGTCTGAACAGCGGCACCAGCTTTGTAGCAGGTTTTGCTATCTTCTCTGTGCTGGGCTTCATGGCCTACGAGCAAAACGTTCCCATCGAAGCTGTTGCAGAATCTGGTGAGAAAATATCATATCTTATCATATGATATAATCATATCTTTTATCAAGTAACTTTATGAACTGTAATGTGGTAATATATTACATTCAAAGCAGATACAGTAGACTTAGCCTGTCTGAATCTTTGTGGGCCCCCATCCATGGTATTGTGCTAAAATGGGTGAATACAACCAGTTATATAACTCCACACTCCTCACCTAGGCTCTTAGACCACCGCATTATGATTTATTCAAGTCAGTATGAATGATTTAGTGAATGTGACAGAGCAAGAGATTTGAAATGTTTGTCTAAGAGCATGGTGAGGACAGAGCTTAATGTTTGAAATAATGTGTTTCTAAAGGTCTTACCCCAAATGTAGGCATCAAATAACCCAATGGCCGCCTCTTATTTGGAACCAATCAGACTTATTTCACAACTGTATTAAATGTCATTCATTTCTCCGTCTCTGCTGAGACATGAATGTTCACAGTACACTCACAGTATGTTCATATGTCTGTTTTCCTTTGGTTCATATATAGAGACACATTTAAACATGCATGATAAATAGCATGAGCAAGTAAACTACTACTGTGCCTAATGGATTGATAAATGGACTTATGCTGCTTATCCCAGTCATTTACCAATCATAAAAGGAGTATGATAAATAATAATACAGTAGCCAGGTCACATGAGGCCTAATAATTAAGGACACCCCCATGATAGGGTAACTTCTGCATTTTTCATCCTCGACCCTATTTTCCCATGTTTTTGTGTCTAAGTAACTAATGGGAACAACATTTTTTGAAATCAATTAAGTATTTAGCGAGACGCTGGCAGCCGTGAAACAGGCTGCAGTGTAACCACTCTGGGCATGTTCGCGCTGTTAATGTACATTTACTAAAAGTGCTTGTTTTTGCCACAGACAGACTCAGATTATTATTTTAAGTGTCTGACAACATTATGGACAGAGAGAGACCTTCTTTTTATTTAACCAGGAACAGCCCAGGAATCGCCGCTGCCAAACCAGCCAGACTCCTTTTAAATAACAGTAAAGAGTGTCAGATTACTGTGTTTTCCCCCCTGTGTGTTTCTGTGCTGCCTTTCCCTCATTTTACCATCTACACACCTGCCCTGCATCAGCCTCATTAGTGCTTCTCTGCTTCAGAGGCCGTTTACATGTACACGGTGATTTTGATAAACGGAGACATCTTCCTTCGTTTGTGCCCTTCGTTTACACGGAAACAGAGATTTCTCCTCTGAAAACGAGTCTTTCTAAAAACTCCGGCCAGAGTGGAGATTTTGGAAAACTCCGGTTGCGCGTTTGCATGTAAACTGAGATAAACGGAGATAAACAGAGTTATAGGCAGCCCACGTCACAGTATGTGCCGGAACTTGCGCCTGTGTCAAAAGTGCGACCTATGTTGCTATGGTGACAATGGATACATGGAAGGCTTGAGCTTCTCGTTACACTGCCACCTACAGGTTTGGCATGCTCTTGTGTATATATACACGGGTAAGTGTAAACGAAGATCTTTTTGAAAACGGAGACGGTGAAATGTCCGTTTATGAAAATAGCCGGCAACGTGTAAACGGCGTCTCAGAGTTCTTCTGCCTAATCACCTGATCCCTCTCACCTGAGCCTCTCTGCCCTTTTCTACACCTGCACTTCATCCCCTCGTCAGAGGGAAATGTGGTGTGGGAATAATAAAAACAAAATTACTTCCCAACTGGGAAAATTCACATGAACACCCCCTCGAGTTGGGACAGCAACTCAGCAAATATTTTGCTACAAGAGTAGCGATCACATATACAGAAATGTGGTGGACAAAAGTAAATGTTTGGTTGATGGGAATGGACTTTTTATCAATTCACAAATTGCATTTTAATTTTTTTTGCTCACGTTATTTGTAATATGGTATTTAGTTGCATGTGTTAGTTGCTGTCCACGTAGTGACCTAGATTAGTTAGAAAAGTTAGTTATTAGCATTAACCCTGGCAAGTCAGGTAAAGCAATATTTTAGCAGTTGTAGGGGATGTAGTGGGGAACCAGAAAGTCTGGGAAAAAATAACTCTAATATAAAACCTCAAACTGATATCAGCATGCTCTGAGCAATAAAATACAACATAATCTTCTTTAGAGCATCCATATTGTTTCCACATTATGACTTAGAGCTCATGAACACAAACTAAACAGCATAAGTCCTGGTTTTCAGCTCAGACTCTGCTGGATCCTTGGGTTTGTTTTTTGATCTTCAGTTTTGCTTTTTCTGACTCCATGTGACACTATTGTAGGGATCCTTTCCATCATGTTGTTAGATATTTATAATAACAATCTGAGCCTGTCAGCGGCAAAACAAGCATTTTAGTGGAAACACAATGACGTTAAAAATATGCCTGAGTGTTTACATTGCAGCCTGTTTCACAGCTGTAGACTGCAGTGCTCTCACTCAGTATGGACCAATTAAAAAAATTGTTGTTCCCATTAGTAACCTAGACAAAATAACATGGGAAAATTGGGTCCAGGTTATAAAATACTCTAGTTACCCGGCAGGCAGGCAAGGAAAATCTAACAAACTAATCAGGAAGGAAAAAAGAAGAAACACTGGGAAGAACCACAGAGAAGCAGATCAGAGATATTAAACACAGAATAATGTGTACTAGTCACAATAAAAACAAGGCAGAGCTCAAAGTCCTACCAAGAAAGTATAATGCCTTAGCGTTGAGTATAGTTTACATTGGTCTACTAAACTTACTACTTATGTGGGCTCCTTGGAAAACAGTGTCAAACTGTAGTCACTGTCAAATACATGGCTCAATTACAACAAACAAAATTCAACATTACAAGAAATATGAGAGAAACTTAAAAAGGGTGTAACTGAAATTATTATGCCTTAATTTTGTCTTGAATTGTTTGAAGAACTCTAACCTGCTCTAACAAGAGTCATGTTTGTGATTTTTTGCAGGTCCTGGTCTTGCATTTATTGCATACCCCAAGGCTGTTACTATGATGCCTTTGTCTCCACTTTGGGCCTGTCTGTTCTTCATGATGCTCATCTTCCTTGGTCTGGACAGTCAGGTGAGGACTACTGGTGTGAGAATACTGAGATTAGAGAATATTTCACTTTTTAAAGAAACTGGAGGTTGCTAAAGATGTGAAAGTAAAAAATAAAGAGTAAAGTTGCTGTTTGATGAAACAAATAGTAGGCAGGTCAAATGTCATTAACACTGATGACTGACTTTTGTGTGTATATTTATGTATGATGTGAGCTCATGATTACAATTTCAATGTAGAACCACTAAAGAGGCCCTTTTATACTCAATTTCTGGTTCATACTTGTATGACATGTTTACACATTTACATGCTTTAATGTTCGCAAACCCTGTATTTTCCTCATAGTGTCTGTGCTGGAACACTTTTATTCACCATCTGTCTGAAATGCTCAGTTTTAGTGCCTGTATCTTTAAGCCCCCTCCCAAAATCCTTAGTTTGCTCTGATTGGTCAATGTTTGCGGTTGTCACACACCTGAGTGTGTGAAATTTGTTCTCCGCATTTGACCCATCCCCTGAGGGAGCGGTGAGCAGCAGCGGTGCCGCGCTCGGGAATCATGTGGTGATCTCTACACTATCATTACAGCCAGGGAAAGACTGTAATGGAGAATAGTGGCACTTTCTACTGTTAAATATCACAAATAAAAGCTTCTAGACGTGTTCAAGCAAGAAAATGATCGGAATTCAGGGAGAAATTATCAACACTGGCAACCAAGATTAAATGTGTCCCTGATGTTAGCAGGTAGCTACACGTAACAGAGTAGGTTATGTAATGTAAACACTTGTAGTAGCGTAGTAGCTTGTGTGGAGCAGATGACCATATAAAGAAATCTGTCATGAGCTGACGCCAGCTTGTCTTGAAAGTTAAAAAAACAACAACACAAAAATGCTAGAAGCAGAGTATTGCTCACAGGGATTACTTTTACATACATTAACCTAATTGTTTGAAACTTTGGCCATGTTTAATATGAATATCTGACATTGTAACATTATATGACAGAAACTCTTTACCTTTTAAAGCATTGTCTTGTCGTCTGTTTTTATAACTTATCAGGGCTGTTTCCATTAATACAATTATCTTATCTTTTTCATGTTGCAGTTTGTGTGTGTGGAGAGTTTGGTGACAGCTGTGGTGGACATGTACCCAGAGACCTTCAGGAGAGGCTACCGCAGAGAGCTGCTGATTCTGGGCATGTCTATAGTCTCCTTCTTCATAGGACTCATCATGTGTACAGAGGTACGTTCAGTTCATTATGTACTGTGAAATGAATTATATACTAAAAAACAGTGATGCAACGGTGAATTGTATATTACCATTTTTAAAAAGAGAAAAACAGTTATTTACTGGGTAAACTAAGAGACTTGTTAACATGTTCAGAAGAATGAGGGAAAGACAGCAAAAGTAAATATAAAGTTCATCAAACAGCACCAAATGACAAAATGAATTACTTTTTTTTTTTAAACTTTACTGCCATATAAAAGGCCATGTATTGCTAAAGCATAGTACTGCTACAGTCCTAGAGTACATTAAGTATTTAAACAATGAGACAAACAAGTTCAAGATGGAGGCAGAGTTAAGTATATGATGACTTTAGCTACCTGACAGAGATTTTTACATACAAGACATAAATTGTGAAAATCTAGTATTATGTTAAAGAAGCTGTATATGACATATCAGAAGTTGTCTACACACAGTTCACAACATGTCTGAGCAGACAGCTAGCAACTAATGGTGCTAACAGTGTAAACAGTGCTAACAACTGCAACAGTGCTGACAAAGGTAACTGTAAACCTTGGGAGGAATCGGAGGATGGGCGTTACACTTTTGCCATGACACCCTGGTATGGGATGATGTTATCAGCAGTAACGTCTGTATGAGCACAGTGCAGAGAGATGGCGATTAGGTGGCCAGTGGGAGATGCACACAGTGGTTCACGTGCACTAACACGCATGCTTTGCAGGACTGTCTACCACAATAAACAGAGAAGCTACAACACACACCAAGGGAGTGCAACTTCATTCTCTGCTCAGGACACCGTTACTTCACTATATACAGGGAATGCAGATTCAAATTATCTTAAGGCTATTATCTGATACGGTGCATCAAATGTTGACATCTATGTTTTAAAATGTACACTGTCCCTTTTAAATTAAAGGGTGTCCGCGGGGTCTTAAAAAGTATTAAAAGTTGATAAATCAAATGTCGGAAAATTAAGGCCCTTAAAAAGTATTAAAAAGTCTTAATCGTGATTTTATGAAGGGGGGGGGCTGAGCGGGAAAAAAAAGTCCAAAAAAGTTAATAACTTAAAAATTATGGCGAAAAGGTAGTTTCTTGCAACCCTAGAATTAAGATAAAAATATTCACAAACGAAAAAACACTTCTGGTTGGTGATAAGTAGTGTTTAACTTTTGATTTTTAACACTACAAATTAAAACCCTCGGCGCGCACTGCAGCGCAAGCAGACAGATGCGCGACTCAGAGCAGCATGTGTCACTGACACCAGATTCAGAGCGCAGCGGACCGGTGGCAAATGTCACCATCAGAATATTATTTTACATCAATAAAATCTAAGTTATCATTATTTTGAGTCACTTTGTTGAAAGAATTTAGTCGTCTGTGTTCAAGCAGGATAATAGGTCTCCATTGATTGCACGTCGGGCTTTCTATTTCCTTGTCGGAGATGTTTTCTTTTTTAATTATATGATAGCTATTCTCCCTTAACTCACCAGTAAAGAATACCTTTGCCCATTTCAAATAACCCATGGCAATAATAATATCCCTGTTCTTTGATTTACTGTGAAACTTTTTTGGCAATTCATGCAACAATCAGACCAGATGACTTCTTTACTCGGCCTAATGGGGCCGGCCTTTATTTGTCAACCAACCAAAAACAATCAATCAATTAAGAACACAAACTGGAACTGGAACATGCAATCTTATATGCCTAACAGACATTGCTTCTCGTTCTTTGAGTTTACATATGGCTAAAGGGAAAAAAAACAACCGTAAACGGACGGCATGATTAGTGTTGCGTTCAAGGTCCCCCAAAAAAACGGGAGAAAAAAAAGGCAGAATATGCTAATTGTTTTCCCCCACAATCGAATCCCGTGCCATCGAATAAAGCTTCAAATTTTTTGGGTCAGCCCTAAATCCCACATGCAGGGGGCTAGCCATAAGGTTGTTGTTTTCAGCAGGTTGGCCTTGAATAGCTGATGTTGAGCTGTAGAGCTGTGTTACTTGTTATGACCTAAGGTGTATTTTAATAAACCTGCCTTTGGTTTAATTTATTCTTTCAAGCTTTATTCCTTCTCATCTTATCTGAGTTCTGTTGTATGTTTGTGCTCCATAGATTTAATTGCAAACTACAACTGTTTAGTAAGTTAAAGATGTGTTGCTGCTAACGACAGCTTGAAGTGGCGATGAGGTCTTAAGGTTTTTTTGGAAGGTCTTAAAAAAGTCTTAAAAAGGTATTGAAATTAACCTCAGGATTCCTGCATATACCCTGATTTAACATAAAAAACATAAATATCATTACATATCAAATAGTTGTTTGCTGCTATATTAATGCTCTGAATGTCAAATACAGCTCCGTAGAATGTACTATCAACCTATACTCAACCCTTTTTCCTGTTTTTATTTCTGTGTAGACATGCTATCCTCCTCCTCATCATCATCATCATCATCATCATCATCATCATCGTCATCAACATCATCATCACCACCACCACCATCAAAAATTTACAAGTCTTAGATGAAACCCAACAGGTACATTCTAGATGAATGGTCATAGATCCATTTGATAGAAAAAATGCAGACCAGTTTGATTGATACAATTGAATCATGTGATCCAGAATGTATCATATGATCCACTGTCCTCTGTCATGCAGCGTTTACAAAATGACCCAGAGATCTATTCGATTGGACACTGAGGGTCTGTGGTCAAGTTACCCATGTCGAGCTGCATTCCTGTCACCATCTCTGCTGTGCTTTTAAGACCTTTCATCTTTATGTCATAATAATGGAAGAAGAGAATCTGGTTCCTCACACTATCAAGAAGGTCCTTCATCCACTAAAAGCTTTTCATGTGTCCACACACACTGCTCTCCATCCATCCACACTGTAAACCTGCTTGCTGTTCTCTAGTGGCCCATAATGGCCATGAAACAGGGGAAAAATATTTGATGAAATATTAAAGTACAGCACTTTTTCTTGGTTAGATTGCTGCATTGTCCAATGACATGACCTTTGGTTTATTGTCACCACTAAAATTGTCAATTTCTCCCTCTGCTTTTACTCGTCTTTCAGCGCTGCCTGTACTCTAGACACTTTATTCCTCTCTGCCTCCAAAGAGCCGTCATGAATAAAATGTCACCAGAGGCCTAGACTGGGATTAAATCACAGTTCAAAAGGTCCTCTGAGAGTGTAGTTCAATACCTGGCTGAAATATAAAGACAGTCACTGAGACATTTTGGTTATGCTCTGAACTGTTTAGAGCTGTGATGTAACCCTACTCTCACATTCATATGAGATTTTATTTATGATGACCCTTTTAGTGGAAGCCAAGAGAACAGATGAGTTGTCTTGAGTGTAGGTAGAGTAGGTGGAGTGGATGGTAAGATGTGAGCACCACCATTGATACTGTAACATGGTTAACTTTTAAAGGAACAGTTTGACATTTTGGGAAATACACTTTTTTGCTTTCTTGTAAGCAGCAGGCATTCAGAAAACACTGTGCAGAAAAAAAGGCACTCGTGAATCTGGGGTTGACTGTCACTTTCACTTGCTGGTGAGCGTGTTTACAAACAGTAAGTGATAGTCATGCATAGTGTACCTTTAACATCCAGGAGTGGGTCATAGTGACAGGCATCAACATCACATATAATACAGTGGCCTATAATGAACAAAAAAACCCAAAATGCTGTTGCCTGAAATTGCTCTGCCACAGTACATCATTTTATAATGTTTATCAGAGCCATAATGGACCACTAAAGATCAGAGTGTGTTGTTGGGGTTTAAACAACCCTCTAAAGAGATAACTTTGATCACTTTATATTTTATTCACGCCACATTTGGTAATAACAACTTAGTAGCAGGAACCTTTTGAGTCAATGAATCATGGCCATTTTGTGACTAATCGTCATTTTCAGTAAGGTATAAGAAACATCAGTGCTGAGTTGCTATTTACTCTGTTTACAGTGTACATTGGGTTGTTTGTCACTATGACATTGATCCCTGACAACCAAATCCATCACAGCTGATTAATTTAATATTTGATGTGATCTAAGCAGGCCTGATGCTCATGCAGTGTCTGTGACAGAAAACTGACACCTGTCTCGTCCTATCAGGGAGGGATGTACGTCTTCCAGCTGTTTGACTCCTACGCTGCCAGCGGGATGTGTTTACTGTTTGTGGCCATATTTGAGTCCATATGTATCGGCTGGGTGTATGGTAAGATAACGGTCTGAACTTAAAGAGATCTCAGAGAAATGTTTGCTTTTTTCCCCTCAGCCTTGTCACCTCAGATATCAGTAGTCTCTCTTTTGTGAACTGAACAACTGTCACACATTTCAGCCCAGAAAAACAGGCTGTTGTGTCACACTTTTATCCTCTTTGCTGCATTAATATTTCTTCTCTGCCCTCTGCTGGAGAATGGGCTCAAACACACGCATGACTCACTTGGTGTTATGCAAGACACACACATCTTATGACTGAGATATTGAAAAGGATATAATGGTAAAATAGGATCGTGAAAGGCTGCCATTTTGTGTTTTTATACAGCAAACAGTGCTTTTTCTATTTAATTTACTCTCCTGTAATTGACATTCATGCTTTAAAGAAACTGTGGCTCTCATTTTAGTTTAAATATCATTACATTTACATTGATTAATGACTGCATTTATTTATTAAGAATATTTTTCATGCAGCAATACGAAATATCTGTCTCCCCTCAAAGAAAGTTTCAGACAACTTTATATCCCCTTCCATTCAGCAGCTCTGTTTATATTCTGTCAAAAGACATCAATCACGTCATTATTTTGATGTTACTTGCCGAAATTCTGACTGACACTTATTTGCATTTCAGGTAGTGACAGATTCTACCTAAATATTGAGGACATGATTGGCTACAAACCTGTCTTCTTCATCAAGTGGTGCTGGATGATCCTGACCCCGGGCATCTGTGCTGTGAGTTTGACTGCAGACAAAATCAAGAACAGCAGCATGAACATATCATGTAGACGAGCTCAGTAGTGATGGACAGACACATTCAGATAATAGTCTTTTTTGTCTGTCATATTGATTCTAGGTTTCGGATAAAGAGCAGTGCTTAGTTATGGAATCATTTTTGGTTCATCTTGCAAGATAATTTTTCACTTTGTTTTAATAATTAGGGTGTTTATGTGGACATGAATAACCCTTTTATGATCTGGTTTTTGGAGTATCCTGTTTATGTGTTTGAGCGTCTAAACACCATATTTAGTTTATGAGAAAACTGATTATACTGGCTGGAGTACTCTGAAAGAAACCTGGATGTATACGGGTAATATGAATAACCCAGTTTCTCTGTGCCCAAATATATTCATAACCAGGATAAGCCTCATAAATGTGTTATCCATGTCCATGTAACCGCACTGATTGAGCTGCACTGTCCTGTAGCTGTTGCCTTATATCCAGTTACACATGTTTGGGGATTTATGTTTTAAATGTACTGTACCTTAATGCAAACACGGGCTGTTTTCACATGAAGNGTTTGGACCTGTGTGTAATTGACAAACAGAGTGAAAAAATTGAATTTCCCCTTGGGGATTAATAAAAGTATATAAAAAAAAAAAAAAAAAAAAAAAAGACTCTATCGTGTGTAGCCTTATGTTTATCAAGCCAGAAATTGAAATGTGACCTTTATTAATCAAAGAAGGCATTTCGTTCTCACAATGTAAATAACAGAATTTACAATTATGATGTAATTTCTCCTGCAGGGAATTTTCCTGTTCTTCCTGATTAAATACAAACCGCTGAAGTACAACAACATTTACACCTATCCTGACTGGGGCTATGGTATCGGCTGGTTCATGGCCATGTCCTCGATGGTCTGCATCCCTCTGGGGATTATTTGGATGATCTGGAAGACTCCTGGCACCTTCACTGAGGTACAAATGCACACATGGACACATTGTACAAGGTTTTCTTTTTGTAAAGAATAGTAATGCTCATGTCTTACTGAGTGTAGCTTTATCTATATTGTCACTGACAATTAAACTGTAATACATTTATGTATCAGTATTTACTCTAAAGGGACAGTTCACCTCAAAATCAAAAGTACATATGTTTGGAGTGTTGGAGATATCGGCCATAGAGACGTCTGCCTTCTCTGGAATATAATGTAACCAGACGGTATTCACCTTGTGGTGCTCAAAGTGCCAAAAAATATATTTGGAAAACTCAAAAGCAACGTCTCTTTCCAGAAATCATGACCCGGTCACTTAAGATAATCCACAGACCTTGTTGTGAGAGGTTTCACGTAGTTCACTGTAGCTAACGTTACAGTTCAGCTGAGGAGGACGTCATTATATTGTTCACATCCCGCTCTCACTAGTCTCGTCTATGAGTGGATGCACGCTTCCTTCTGTATGGTGATTCACTTAACGGATGTAGTTTGCTTTGAGCACCACAAGCCGAGTGCCATCTAGTTCTGTTATGTTCAACAGAAGGCAGACTGATAAATTGCAGTTCATGGTAAGAGGAAAAATATGTATTTCTTATTTTTGGCTAAGCTGTCCCGTTGAATTAATGAAGCAATGTTCTGGATGATCCTCCAACTAAACACTGTAACTTTCAGTCTTGAAAATAAATGTTTGTTTCCCACATAAAAACCAGAAGGCAAATGTTGTATCTTAGTTTGCATTTACTATTTATGTCAGCCTTCGCACTCGTTCATTCTCTCATATGGCCTGTTTTTAACCTTTACAGTAGTCATGTTTGCACAGGATGAGCAGCAGCAGTAACAGTTTAATGACAGAGTGAACCTTCCTTTGTGTTTTCAACTAATCAAGCAGACATTTTTCCCCAAATCTAACTGAGTGGCAAAATTGACCCATGACTGACATCATCAATGGCTGTGCCTGCCAAGCAAAACATCACAAAGTTAATGCAAAGCCATCGTCTCCTGTAACAGATCGTTCCTGTCCAAAACTACAATGAACAGTGTGACAACATGTAATGAAATTAATAGAACTAACGTTGATAAGACTTTGATTTACAGTCGTGAAGAACATAAAAGCAGAGCTGCATTAGTGTCTGTTATTCAACCTGTATCACTAGCAATGAAGGAAATGACTGAAAGTAATCCTGCTGCTGTATCTCCCCCATCTGACTCTCTCAGAGGGATTGTGACACAGTCGGATGATCTCCCATTGTTGCCCGAGGGAAGATCAAATAAACAACTTGCAGGTTTCTGACATGAGATGATCAGTTGTGGCCTCTGGCTTTCTGGCAGACCTGAGGCGTGATGAACAGCAGAGGAATGATATCAGTGATGTGTTGGTCATGTCTAATATGAAATCCACACAGCATACAAATACTACACTGAGGTAGAAATCTGAAAAAGAAACAAACAAGAAACAGCTTTATAGCGTTTTATATGTAGTATATTAATATCACAGTGCCTGTTCAGTTAGTTAGTAAGTTAAGTGGCTAATTAGTATGAGATCCGTTAAATGTCTGAAAGACATACTTTATTAATTGATATGATACATACTGTTCATACAGTGAGTGTCAGTGCTCTTCTTCTTCTCACTTGGTTGTCCCTGAAGCACCTCTAGACCTCAAAACAAAGACTAAAACTAAAAGAAAGAATAGAGTCAGTCTAATGTCTGCCATTTTGATTTTATACATGTATTTATCGACGCTTTTTTAGTTTATTCTAACAGTATGACTTTATGCACAATCTGTATCTGTGTAATGCTGCTTTTAGAAATAGCACTGTGGTGGGAGAATGAGAGGTAACCCCTTGTGTCTCTCTTTCGATGCTCTCTGCAGAGGATGAAGAAGTTGACAACTCCCAGTCCAGACCTGAAAATGAGAGGGAAGCTCTCCGCCCTCAGTCCTTACGCTGCCAACGACGCAAAACTCAAGGTTGATGGGAAAATATCCACCATCTCAGAGAAGGAGACGCATTTCTAACCGACCGCCTGACCGCCAGACCGCCAGACCGAGCTGCCTGCCGTCTTCACAATAAGTGCAACGAATGAAAACCACAGCAAACAACAACAACAATATCATCCACCACCACACAAAACAGGAAATGAAACAAATGACTCGGGAGTGTTATTTTTGTTTTGTATAAAAAAAAGGAGAAAAAAAAGGAAACGCTATCACATGATTCGTAGTCTGCTTCTGTTTTGCACAAACTTTGATAACACATTTTCTTTTTTCAGTTAACACCGTGACTAAAGATGCTGTTTTTTTCTTTTCTAACAGTTAATTTTTTAAAGAAATCTGTCTGATGACATATATGGTTAAAACTTGTCCTGGTACCTTGTCAGTACTGGTCACACTAGTGTTTGGGCCTGTAGAACAATACCAGTGTGCTGTGTTGTAAAAGACTTACACTGTACATTTATTGGCAAAGTGCTGTGCCTCTTTATTAGGTACTAGGTACCCAAATGTGACTATCTAAGATGTAGCAGCGTGGGGACCATTCTACATAGTTTTGTGTCTTAAGAGGATACTGCAGTATTTGTTAGTGCTGACGCTATAGGAGGGCAAACCCTGAACACCCCTGCAAGTAAAACTTTGAGTTGTATATATATCTAGATGTACCATCAAATTCTTGGATGTTATCTTAACCAGCTGTGACTGTGAGGTAGTGATTTGTACTTACTTGAATTCAACGTTGTTGCTAAGCAACATAAGAAAAAACTCTGCTCACTAGATGTAATTGAATGATGTTATTAGGCTTTTGATCATCACGTTAGTATATATTATAGGGCTTTGCTGATTTCCACGGCACTGCTCTCATTCCTAGGTCATCAAATACTGACACTTTGTCACGCCCCTCAGCGTCTCATAGCCATGCACAGGGCACCGTCTCTGTGTGATGCACAGCTGAAACCATAGACTGTATGTAAAGATGGACAGTGCATCTCCACTTCCCTCCACTGTACAAAAAAGAAGCCAAAACATCCTGGATATGGCCGCTGCCGTCATGCACTGGTGACATAATTTGAGGCCAGACTCTCCGCAGTGGTCAAATCTGCTGGTATCGAGTTCCCACCCATTTGCGAGCAGCAGCATTGATAGCGAGCATACCGATTGGCACACACAGCTGTCAATCATGACCTCAATCCCCCAACCTTTTTTTGAAAATTTGAAAATTACTAGTTATAACCAAACGTATCAGAAAAACAAACACTTGAACATACATCAGTGTCATAAGAATTACCTAAAATAACAGAAAGCATCCTTGGGAAAAATGTATTTGACGTGCACTTTGAGTTTTTGGTTTGGCCTATGTCCAATCTGCTAACATGGAAGGGGTGGGATTTATGACCTATACTGCAGCCAGCCACCAGGGGCGATCTAGATGTTTTGGCTTCACTGTTGGGGAGCTGTCATGTCACCCTTTTTATACAGTCTATAGCTGAAACATGAGGCTAATGTGAAACTGTTGTGGTGAGGTTTGAAAAAACAGATCTTGCTTTGGGCTTAAATAAGTTTGTTTCGTGACAGTAACGTAACGTGACATAAGTTTGTCATGTAAGTGACATCCGTGCACGACAATGGTACATAAATAATGTCACATTACGTCACATGGGACACGTTGCCTCTTTTTGTTTGACTCATCCACCTCCTGCCCAACGTGGACTTTCTCGCATTTTATAAGACATCATTTACTCTCAGCGTCGAACACTGCCATGAATAAGTTTAAACTGGAGTTAGCTGAAAGCCCAATACATGTCGTAATGAGGCTGAAGGGTGCCTTAAGCGTCAGTATTGCATGACGAGGGGTGTGACTATAGATTGTATATCAAGATAAACAATGGATCTCCACTTCCTCCCGGTGTACAAAAATGAAGCCAAATATCCCTGCATGCGGTCGCTGCCATCATGCGCTGGTGACATCATTTGGAGCCAGAGTGGAAATGGAGCTCTCATCCTGTAGTGCAGCCAGCCACCAGGGGCTGATTGAGATGTTTTGGCTTCACTTTTGGGGAGCTGTCATGTCGTCCATCTTTATATACAGTCTATGGGTGTGATAAAACCTGTACTTGATGACCCAGGGATGAGAACAGTCTGAAGGTTTACAGTAATATTGAAGGGCAAATAAACAGTCAAACCTGTAAAACCATTCTCCTCAGTTTTAGAAATCTTTAATTTTACACGTCTTGTTTTCGACATGGCTTCAAATAGTGAGTGACTTGCAGGCTGAGTCTAGAAACACACCTCTCCCTCCTCTAGCTGCCCTCCTATAAGTCGTGGGTATTCGTCATTTCACAGCAATTATGCTGAGCCTAACGCAGAGTGACAGACAGATGTGCTTCCACCCCTGCATTTTTATTTCCTGTTCCGCCTGTAGAAGAGAAGATGAACGCCCATCAGATGAGCATTTCAAAACCCATCTGTCTTCTTATCCCCCCCTTCTTTCTAGTCTTTCCCTCTTGTCCCCCTCTTTCCTTTCTCCCGCTGTCCTTCCCTCTCATCCTCAACCTCGGCTTGTCCGCCTCTTTCAATGTTTTTCTGCTTCTGTCTTTGGCGTCTCTTCATCACGTGGAGGGCTTGTGCAATGACACGGGCCTTGTATGAAAGTGTGATGCTGCTGGATGCTTTGTATTTCGTCACAGACAGCGACAGTCTTGCTGTTGATTAGCGTTTCTGTGACCTGTCTTAGACCTTACTGAGAAATAGACATCTTTTAATTTTGCTGTCTGAGCCGCTGCAGGGGTAAAAGCACCGTCTCCTCCTGTCATCTGTTTAATTGTGGTAAGACTCAGTGAGCTGGTCTCATTGTTCAGATCGATCTCAGTCCCTCGCAGCCTCGTCCTATCACTCCGAGCTGTCCTACCTCCCTTCCTTGCTTTGTCCGACTTTCCCACCTCTTGTCCTTTCTTCCCTCTGTCCTTTGTTTCCTGATGAAAATGCAATCAGAGGAGAGTGTCTGAGGGGATGAAACTCGAATTTCTCTCTACAGTTTTTCAGGAGGAGGCAAAGAAAGCAGGGGAAGAAATTAGGAAACGATGAGCCGAGGAAGTGTGCGATCGAGTAGGAAGTGAGGGAAACCGAGGAAGTGTTTAGCGACTGAAGCCCCTCCTGTCTAAGCTGTGACATCCTCTTAAACACGTGATTGGTCCCACTGGTGTGGTTGCATTATGACATTATCACCTCCTCACTGATGTTTGTGCAAGTTAATAGTCGTGTGCATCGGAAAAGTATAGCCTGCTGTTTAACACTGATCGTGTCGATGTATATTTTTACATCTCTTTCTAAAAAAAATCTGTGGTCTATTTCTTGACATGAACGATGTTTTAAAAGAATTGCTCTATTAAAAAGAATACGTCCTTTGTTTTGACTTTTGATATGTCGCTCAAAAGATCTTGTTATAGAAATATAATGGAAGATGTTTTACTGTTCTGTACTGTTCTACACACATTTTGGTATTCACAGGACACATGAACTGTCTGCTTACTCATTTTTAAGAATAAATATTATGAAGGAAAACAGAGTACAGGCTCTGGTCTTTTTTTATCAAACTTAATGTCACAGTTATCCTCTAAAGGAAAAAACTACTCTAAGAAAGAAATGTCAGTATCTTAAGTTCTTTGAAAAAGTTTAAATGCCTCTTTTTGTGATGAGACGTTAGAAATAAAATATGATCAGATAAGATGGCATTTTACCATGCCCAGTACAGCGACTGGTTTGACAGCCACAAACAATAACAGGACATGAGCAGACAAATAAAGGAAAAAAACAACTTTATGTGCATATTACAAAACAAAACATCAGTTTACATATTCAGTTTGTTATAAATGGTAATATGAGAAAAAGAAATCAATGATGAGCAAAAAAGAAATAAAAAATAGGTCTTCAGGCCATAGTGTAGATGAAAACAGCAAAGGAAATGTCCAAACATATTAAAACCCCCATATTCCTTCAGTCCACCTACACAGCTGTTTTCACTTAACCTGCCGGGTCAACTCAATCGCCAGAATAAATGGGTTATCATGAATATGTTAAATTTGAATATTTCAGGTGTAGCTGATATGTTGAAACTTCACATTTCTTTACCTTCTGGATAGGGTGTGGTTGGGTTTACGATTGGCAGTGATTATATATTGTGGGAGAGACACCTTCCCCCCATTGTTTAAAGGTGCCCAAAAATGTCCCGCCCAATATACTAATTTAAAATTGAAAGAATTAAAATTTTGCTCTGCTACAAAAGGCAACCACACACAGCCATTATGATAATCATAAATAACCTTAAAATTGCCACCATTATTACAACTGGTTCTTTAAGGCCCCTCATTATCAAGCCCCGTCCTACCTGTCTGAACTCCTTCATATCTACACACCCTCCTGTACTCTTAGACACTCCTCTGCACTCCTGCTCACATCACCACCTGCCCGCTTGGCTACCACGGGTTCTAGAGCCTTCAGCCTCTTGTCATTTGCAATATTGACTCTGTTTCCACTTTCAAATCCCGTCTGAAACACACCTTTTCAAGCTGGCATATTCGGTCTGATTTAATGGTGACACACATATATGGTGACCTGCACTGTTGATGACTTTACGATGATGATGATGATTATGTTCCCTAATATTTATAATTACGATTTTTGTCCAGTCATTTTATTAACTTTTATTGTATAATACGTAATTGTTTGCAGGTGGTCTATGTGAGTGTCGTGGCTTGACTCCTGTGGTCACAGCAATCAATATCAAACACTACTGTTTCTCCATTTAATTCCCTTCAGATATATTAGGGTATATCACTGTCTACTGTTATAGTTTTGTCAAGTGCAAGTAAAAACAGTCATCAAAAAAAAGTCATTGTGTGCACTTTTCCTGTGTGGCCCTTAATCATATGCTGGCTTCCTGAATTGGCACTCAGTCATCAAACCTTTGAGAACCCTTCATCTAAAATTTTTATTTCAGAACCCCCTGGAGGGCTGGGTCGCAGAAGGTGTTGACTGAAATGGTCCCCCCAAAGTTAAATAGAGTCCTCACATCACTTCCGGAGATCCCAGGGGAGAGGGGGTAGCAGCACAACTCCACCTACTGCAGGCTGACGGCGCCCCAGATTCAAACGTCCAAAAAAAAACATAATTGAAGCCACAAAATATCTCCATACTGCTCGTTCGTAGTGATCCAAGTGTCCTGAAGCCCCGACATAAAAAGTTGTTTGGAAAAATGTCATTTAAACTCTGTTTTTAGCCTCATTGTAGAGTTGAAATGACGTTTTTCAAAACAACTTTTTATGTCGGGGCTTCAGGACACTTGGATCACTACAGACGAGCAGTATGGAGATATTTTGTGGTTTCAATTATGTGTGTTTTGGACGTTTTAATCTGGGGCACCGTCAGCCTGCATTAGGTGGAGTTGTGCTGCTACCCCCTCTCCCCTTGGATCCCCGGAAGTGATGTGAGGACTCTAAAACTTCACCTGAGCCTCCCTCGGCATATGGGTGAGTAGATAATGGCTGAATTTTCATTTTTGGGTGCACTATCCCTTTAACATAACAGGATTGTTCGTCACAAACACAGCTTAGAATATCCTGATGTCTCGTTAGAATTACCCAGTGTTGCTGTTCGTTGGTGCCAAACAGTGGTCTGCTGCTTGGCTGCCATCTCGCCTTGATCTCATGCTATCAACCATCGCCTCCTTCCACTGATGAGAAACTCAGCTTGTAAACATGTAATCTTAACTACGTCACTTTGAAATGTTCACATGACATGATATAAATGAACTAATGTAACATCCATTTATTATTATCCAGTAAGTGCAGTTCCAGCATTTTATTTTGGCGACTGGGCTGGCCTGGTTAGACCTCTCAGAAGACTCAAAAAACAGCACGCACATCCGAAATGATAAATACTGGGTGCTGGACAGAAAAACACATAAAAAAATAGGAAAGCAGGTCAGCACACCAGAAACTACTCCTAGATGAGGAGACCCATGGTGGTCGCCCAACAGATCATGTGATAACACATGTAGCTATACAGAAACACACTGCAAAACCAGAATAAAATTACACCACAGGAATACATTTACAGAAAATCTATATTTTTATTTATGAGAGGCCAGCAGTGTCTGGAATATCACCTTGAATATCACATGACTGAAACATCAGGTAAAAAAAACCCCATGTAAATTCAAGGTGAAACAGTAGAAGAAGATATTATATTTGTTAGACCTTTCCTCAGGACTGTGTGGGCACGTACAAACTGGGCGTCGCTGACATCCTCCTCCCTCTCATGTTAGTTTAGTTACACCTGTCAGCGCAGGACAATTTTCGTTGTGATTAGCACAAAGAGTTTTGTGACATTACATGATTCTCTGCGTGTAGCTCCACCCCTACCTCCACCTGACGAGAGGTCTAATCAGCCACAGTCACAGACCAAAGCACAGGTGTGAATAATAAAATTAAGGAGAAACTGAATTGAATTTAGCTGCTTTGCTTTCAGGGTGCTGGTGTTGTGCGTGCTGACTCACTGTCACACCGTCATGGTTTACTGGGACACTCGTTAATATCATTAGTAACACCTGCGTTTGACTCTGCGACAAGTCAAAAATGTGTGCTGTGAGAAAGGCCTGTTGAAAGCAGTTAAGTGTACAGATGTATTCATGCAGCGAATGTGCTGATAGGAACATGTCGTTTCTGCCGCCTCAAATAATCCAGTGGATTTGCAGCGCTCTGTATAAGTGCTGACAGAATTGTGATATTTTTGACAGCGTCTCGGTTCGGTGCAGCTGGAGACCTTTGTTGCATTTCATAACCTCCTTTCTTTCTTTCTCCTGCGTTCCTGTATCTATACTGTCACCATATGTTTGTTGCTCTGTATTGCTTTTATGGTTTTATGATCCACTAGAGCGACCTCTGAAATCCTGATCACAGCCTACAGGAGACTCGTCCCAGCAGCCCTCAGACCATTTCTATTAATAAAAGAAACAAACAAGGAAATTGTCCTCAACAGTGTCTTATTTTTCTTTCTTTGATCTCATTGGATGATATCTTTGAGGGACCTCCACATGACTGAAGTCCACGTTTGATGAAATCCCTCACCAGTGTGTTTGCGGGCCTCTGGGTGTGTGTTTCAGTGTGTGTGTTGAGCATGCATTGTGTTTCAGTGTGTGCGTGCAGTCAGGCGCATACATCCAACTGTCACACTTCAGAAATCAGCTTTACTTTCTTTGACTTGGAGGTGACATCTTGACTTGATCCGGTAGATGATGTGGGGTAAATCTTCTTTTGTTGTTGTGTCACGTTGCCACTGCACACAAAAAAACTTCTGAGAACACTTTATGAGCTGGGAAAAAGTTTCTGGACTCTTCAGCCAAGCAAAAACTCATTCAGAGAGTAATGTGAAGGTTAAATGGCTGTCAGCGGGGGAAAATCTGTCTCTCTCAAATGCTGTAAAACGACTTTTTCATTTTCTCTTTCTTTTTTTTCCTTTCTGGAGATAAGCTTTTATCTAAAACCTTGATATGAAACAGTGCTGTTGGCAGACAGGCACACACTGTATACATTATGAATAAAAGTTCTCCAGGCAGGGTTGTCTTATTCCACATCTTCCGATGATTGTTAGGAAAGAAACTGGCAGTGGATCCATAGTCAGTGTTAAATCAAAGTTTTCCTGGAAGCTACAGACAGATGTGTACAGCTGTACAGTAGATCAGATTAGAGACACATCTAACCATTTGATTTTAATCTTTAAAATGACATTGATCAATTTCTGGCAACTAGGGGATTTGTTTCAGTATATCCATACATCATCTGTAACTGCTTATCCTATCCAGGGTAACAGGGAGCCTATCCCAGCTGACATTGAGTGACAGGCGAGGTACACCTAAGACTATTACAGGGAGACAGACAACCATTCACTCTCACATTCACACCTACGGAGAATTTAAAGTCACCAATTACCTGCATGTCTTTGGACTGTGGGAGGAAGCTGGAGTACCTGGAGAAAAGCCACACTGACACGGGGAGAACATGCAAACTGTGCACAGACGCATTTTATGTGTCTTTTTTTTATCATATGTTGTATTGTTTGCATTATGTTTTAATACATCTTATGTTCAAGTCAGTTGCTAATAGAGCTGTGGCTAATGTATTAACAGCTAGCTAATTACACAGCAGACATAGTAGGACATTGGCATTCATTTGGAGTCTTTATAATGGACATCTGAAGAATGTAAGCCTAATATTCTCTCCACATTTTGCTTTGTTTGGGTGCTCTAACACTAACTATTGATAAGAATAGTCTTATACTAGCCCATACCCATTGGTAGCTTTGTCACCTTCTACCTATGCCAATCCTCAATGCCTATGTGCAGTTTCACATAGATTGACCACGTCAGAAAGTAGAAAAATGTGGGACAGACAGAATGACTGACTGACAGAATGACACACTGACAGTTTCCATTATTATGTACAGCATACCATACCATGATTTAGTTATACCAAAAATTAGAAAAAAAACCCCCAAACATTGGGCCACAGGGGGAGCCACAGCGATCGGTCACATTTTAGCCATTTTTAAGCATTTTTCTGTTGTTATAGCGCCACCCAGTTGCCAATTAGACTTACATTTCTCCAGTCACCTTGAGGCGTCCTGTTCTACATATCTACCAAGTTTAGTAAAAATCAATATGGCGGTTAGGCCTTGATAAGAAATTAGCTCTCTAGCGCCCCCATTTTGTTTGATGGGGTCAATAATGGAGGGGTCCTCTCAGATTATATGTGGTCATATGCCTACAAAGTTGCGTGGTGATCGGTGAAACCCTTGAGATGTTATACACCTTTATGTGATGAGCCACGCCCTCCGCAATATTCATTGCCTTATAGAAGCTCAGTTTTAGTACGTTTTCCAACTTTTGCCAAGAGGGAACTTTAGATAT
>NC_065529.1:32282446-32282600 GCF_006386435.1 Epinephelus moara | reverse complement strand
GCCCTCCGCAATATTCATTGCCTTATAGAAGCTCAGTCTTAGTACGTTTTCCAACTTTTGCCAAGAGGGAACTTTAGATATTGGTCCTTAGATTATGTTCACCGAGTTTCATGCAGATCGGTCAAACTTCCTAGGAAGAGATCGATTTTAGGTG
>NC_065529.1:32156223-32281042 GCF_006386435.1 Epinephelus moara | reverse complement strand
ATGAGATATGGCCATTCAAAGTTTGCAATTTCAGTTGGTTGCTATAGCGCCCCCCTTTGGCCAATTGATGTAATATTGCTTCATTCGCATCCTCCCATGACCCTCTACCACTGTGCCAAATTTCACATGGATTGACCAAGTCAGTGAGGAGAAAAACGTGGAACAGACACACCCACACACACACACACACACAGACAGACAGTTTTCGTCATATAGTAAGATATGTGGCACTTTTTAAAACACACAGTTACAAAGTGATTATAGGATAAAACACACATACGAATACAGTTGTCCATATAAACCTACATACAATACTCACACACATACACATACACATACACATGCATGATACATAAACAATAATTAAAGCACACCAAAATAAACAATACTAAAGGCCATAGTTGTAAGGTAGTTAGGATGGGTTGGGGTGATGTGGGACTGATGAGACGTTTTTGGTGCTGTAATTTGCCCCAGTTGAAGACCAGCTCTTAGTGATGCAAATGAAGAAGGTGTTACAGTCGTCTGAACGAGAACGGAGTAAGGCATGCACGAGAAGTTCCATGTTTTTCGCTGATACTACAGGCTTGATTTCTTCACTAAAAGAAATGAGACTGTTGAATGATGACCTTTTGACATTTGTTTTAATGTAAAAAATACTGATAAATCATGATTATGTACAAAGACACAAACAGATGTAGGTACAGTAAATAAACAGACCGCAGCGATTCAGCAAGTGACAAGAGCATGATGAGAAAAAACCATCAGGTGCAGTGAGAGCAGGACAGGTAACCATACCAGGTGACAGGGAGGCTATCAAGATGAAAGACGAGCAGACAAACATCATGCCGTTGCATCAGTACTGTAGCAATCATACGATACACACAGCACATATAAGCAGCCAAACACAGACACAAACTCACAGATGTGATGGAGAGACAGACTGATGCAGATGCCAAACGACAGATGAGGAAATGTGAGAAAGCAGATAGAAGAGAAGTCAGTAAGAGAGACACGAGGGAAGCAGCATTCTTCCCTGCGATTATGGAGAAGGCATAGCAGATTAGTTGACTCACGCACAGTGTTCTGGGGCAGTGCTTCAGGACAGAGCCAAGATAGAAACACCACGCACCATGGCCAAAAGTCAGCCTCGCCTAAAGATTAAAGCAACCTAGATTTGTATTCTGATCTTTTGATAGGGAGCGAGAAAAGAAAAAAAATGTGCTAAAAACCAATTTACAGTGAGCGCACAGATGACACAGTTAGTATTAAAATCCTGTTACCCCTTCATTCAGTACATTGTAGTAGATTTATTTATTTTTTTTATGTTCATTTTTTGGAGCGAAAATTGAGCACTTGCTCGCTCACTCACTCACTCACTTTGATAACAGCTTTAACTGCTGCAGGCTTATGAATAAATAAACTGTTAAGGTTTTTTTGGGCAAATGTTTTTATTTATTTTAATTATTTTATTTTTTATGAAATATTTTTATTTTCTTTTATTCTGATTGTTTATTTTTACTTATTTATTTTATTTAGTATTCATTTTTTTATATTCTATTTATTTAATCTTTAAAATATTTCTGTGTATAGTTGTGTTTTGTGTACATTTATATATGTTCTGCTATCATACGTTAGTGTTAGAGGATGTTGTGATTAGTACAATATTTTATTTTATTTTTATATTCTTTATTTATTTTGTCTTATTTTTTAATCTAATTATTTATCTTTTGTGTATAGTTGTGCTTTTTGTACATTTATATATGTTCTGCTATCATACATTAGTGTTAGAGGATGTGTTTTTCATTCTTTCTTTCTTTATTTATTAGTATTAATTTAATTTAATTTTATTTTATCTAATCTAATCTAATGTAATTTAACTCAATTTAATTCTATTTTATTTTATTTGTGTAAAGATGTGCTTTTTGTACATTTATATATGTTCTGCTATCATACATTAGTGTTAGAGGATGTTGTGTTTTTTATTCTTTCTTTCTTTCTTTATTTATTAGTATTAATTTTATTTTATTTTATTTTATCTAATCTAATCTAATCTAATCTAATCTAATCTAATTTAATCTAATTTAATTCNCTAATCTAATCTAATCTAATCTAATTTAATTCAATTTAATTCTATTCTATTTTATTTTATTTGTGTAAAGATGTGCTTTTTGTACATTTGTATATGTTCTGCTATCATACATTTGTGTTTGGAACGATCATAGTGATCTGGTAGTCAGGCCTCTGCTCCTCAGAGTTGATCTCATCTAATTAGTGGCACCAGCTGACTGATTCATCACACCTGGTAGGAATCTGTCTGTGTCTATATGTGTTCTGTGAAACACTCATGTCAGTAGCACTGATGATAGTCAAGTACTTGAACGTTTGCAAATAGACATTAATGTAATATTACATGACATTTGTGCCAATACTGACCCCACAAAACAAACTGCTTTGACACAGGTACTACTCTCTAACTCTCTGCTGGCACCATGGCTTTGTGAGTTTGGCTTCAATCTGCTGCACATGATATCTTGCACTGCTGATAAGCACCCAGAGGCAGGACACAGGGTCGGCCAAATGATTATAAGAAGGAAGGAAATACTGTAATGGATACAGTGAAAGGCAGTGAGCAAACTGAGAAGACGGGTGGGTCATGAAGCCAAATAAAAGACAGAAGGGACAGCAGAATCAGGGACAGTGAGCCTTGTAGAAAAGAAGAAATATGTTTGTGCTTGTATATCATGTGAATTCAGTGAAAATATCTTAATGATCACATATAATTTGTTAAGATGAAGCCAAATCCCAAATTACAGATGAATATGACTCCTCTGCTCTGCTCTGCTCTGCCTTTTTCCATCCAAAAGGAAGTGATTAAAATCCCTTTCAAGGCTGCCAGTACAGCACCAAATTCCACTAAGGGGTCATTGAATGAGTGAGGCTACTGTACGATTATTGTGAGACATCTATGTGTAAAAGCTGAATCAAAATAAGTGAGTTAATGTGATTAAGAAAACCCTAAAATGTGTGTTAACAGAACAGGAGTTCACAGAATGTCCCATATACTGCCTGCAGCTTCTATTAAAGGATGGCTCAGAGCCTAAAATCAGCCAGAGGTGGTGTTATTGGGTCTGCGCTTTAAAAAGAGTCGACTTCCACACTAAATTTAATCAGGCTTTGTTCCCTCTTGTTCCCCCGCTGGTGTGACATGAGACTGGAGTTATTCTTTTAATTTCAGCAGGGGGCAGCAAATTCTAAACTACCATGACTGAACAGGCTTCAACACCAGGTGAAAATACTACGGTGTGTGTATTTCTGTTTCCTGTGCATGTGGCTGCATGTTTTCATGTGTGGGCGTGTGTATCTGTGCTATGCACACACAAGGCTCACAATATATTTATGTGTTCATCATGTCTGCATCGTTATGGCTAAGTGAATGGTTTGCATGCTCACAGTGCCTGACGTGGCATCATGTACCGTCAGGTAAATTTCATCCTCGCATGCTGAAATACACCGAGCTCAGTGTCACTGTGAGCATCTCTTTGCACATGCGTGTCTTGAATGTGTGTGTGCACATGAGGCATTTCCTGCATGTGTCTCCATCACTGAGAGCTGGAATCAGGCTTATCATGACCACCCAGGGTTTCACAAAAAAAGAGACAGAGATAGAGTGGGATTGATTGAAAGTGGATGACCAATAGTGGGAAATATACGGATGGACTAAAAGGAGAGGAAAGAGAAGAATGGGGAGAGGAAATGGAGAGGGGAGGGGCGTGAGTGAGAGTAATCTGGTGTGTAATGAAAGGAGGCAACACAGAGAAAATGGTTTCTGTACCTGGTGTGAGAGGGGGAGGACGGAAAACTTGGAGGTCAGAAAAGGTGACAATGTCCACTGTGCTTCATATGAAATCTCAAGACACAAAAAACTGAGAAAATATCTGGTTTTCACTATCGTTTTGAGACAAAGAATATCAATTTAACATGTGTGTATATATATATATATATATATATATATATATATGTATATGAAGTCCATTATGGATAAAACAAGTTCATTATTCAATGTCTATGAAAGATAAGGGGTTCAGTCTGTAAATAATTTAGCATTTGCCATTTTCAATCTTTAAACTGTACCATCAGCTCTTTACTTTTTCTGCACTGCTGTCCCAAACACTCATTAGCAAATGTAATCATGATCATGAATAAACTTAAATTGTCATTATTATTATGACTAGCTCCAGTATTACAGTGTACTACCATTCTTGCTGTATCGCAGTAGAACACGGCTTTGATTTGTTGCATATTCACATAGTATACTATGTGCTTATGATTAATGATATAGTAGAAAATGATTTGGTCCCCCTCAGTGTTGACTCCAGGGCTATGGCCTTGGTTTGAGTGGATATCTCTCTTTTGGAAAAAAACAAACAAACAAACAAACAAACAAACAAACAAGCAAACAAACAAAGCCTCAGATACACAGAAGCTACAGTGGAACACAGCAGTTTATCTTTATACTCAAACATGGAAGTAGCCTAAGTGTCAGACTGAAGCTCCCAGAACCTTCAGTCTGACATGGCTTCCATTGAAGGCGATTTACAAGGGGGAGGGAATTTGAACCAATCAGTAGAGATCAACGACTCACCCAGAATCTGAAGTCATTAGTATCTATGCCTCGGGGGTGCCGAAAACAAGCGAGCATTGCCCGTTTAAAATGTCTCCGTCGTCGTGCACGCCCAGCTGCATCGCCGTTAAATCCAGTTTAGCAGCTTCCTTAATTTGGTCCTCCATTAACGCGAGTAGTGGCGAAATACCTCGATAGCATCGTTAATGTGGTCTGTAGGATCTGTAGCGGTCGCCATTGTTGCTATCCTCACCAGTTACCCACCGGCGTACAGCTTGACATCAGCGTGGCGCTGATTGGCTAATCGCTAGACCCCCGGCGTTCATTGGTCCGTCCATCGTTTGGACGAGATAAATCGCAAATTCATTGAAGTATGCCAGACCAGAGATGCAAGCCTACTCAGTTGAGTGGGCGGGGTCTATGGTCTGGAACCAGGCTAACATGGAAGTGGACCATCCGAGAATTACAATCAGACCCCAAGCACTTTTGGAAAAACCCTCAATTAAAAGACTTTGATTATGCAACATATTCTCACTCTGACCTTATTATTATTTTGAAAAACCTCGGTGCATTTCCACTGCAATTACCCAAACTTTCCCTGAAAAAAGTACCTAGTTGGGGGGTGGGACTTCTCAGATTACCTGGAATTCTTGAGGGCCGGGGCAGGGCTGTGTGCTGAAGAACGCTGATTGGTTGAACACACACTTGCAGCATTCCGCACTTCAGTGCCAGTGTGGCTGCAAACTTTATTCAGTTTCCACAAGCTTCACTTCATTTGTGTTTTTAAAAAGGATGGGTACCGAAACCCGGTACTAAATTAGCCCCGGGGCTAAATGATCAAAAACCGTAGTATTGATAAGCGCTAACGGTATCGGTTATCGAGTGTTAGAGTACTTTGATTACTTTTTGCAGTAACGAGTAACCTAACGCGTTAGTTTGCTGTTTGAGTAATGAAATACTTAAGTACATTTTCAAACAAGACATCAGTTACTTCCGTTACTTTTAGAACGCTGGTCCTTCAGCTCCGAAACAGCAACGGCTGTCGTTTGGTTCTAATAACGGAGATAACGTTAAACCTATCAGTCTGAAAGAAGCCACGGAGCTTGTGGCTCGCTACATGGTCGTAGAAATGCTGCCGCTGTCCATAGTGGAGTCTAAATAGGTGGAGTAGGACTGACAGACATATTTCAGACTCAGGACTTGCATTATGCCTGGTACACATTACACGCTGGTACTCACCAATTATCCACGGTCGTCTTTCACGGCGTGTGTGATGTCATCGGGTTATTCTTGTCCTATTTTTATTACTTTGACTATTATTTGAGTCACTGTGTCTGTTCATGTGCCAGCCGACATGTTGTTGTAGTCACCTAAAAGCGTCAGCAGATGGCAGGAGCTACATTTGAAGCGGCATAAGTAAACTGTCAAGCTACTGTATCTTCCACAGGAAGTTCTGACAAATGTTTCAGAATAAAAGCCTATTTAGAAAATGGAGAGATTCTCTCAGCCAAGATTATAAGAAGCTTTTAATTTGAAACAAGTGTTGACTTTGAAATGACGGTGCGATATGTTAACTTTACAAAGACAACGGAGCGGATAAAAAGTAATTATATAAACACACAGAGGGATTAATAAATAACGGACCGTCTATAATGTAGTCTGTTTCAAATGAAGCTGGGAGCCTCTGCAGTTGTGGTGAGTAAAAGCCCCGCCGCTATTTGTTAATGTTATTACTTTATGTCCGACCGTGAGGATGTACCATTGTTTGCTAGCTTGATGCTAATGACAGTAACGTTAACTCAGCGGGTTGACAAAGTGCCTCTGCTGTTTCACACCATCATTTCCCCCTTTTACTCTGTGTGGTAACATCCCTAGAGGAAATATTAAAAACGCTGGGGTGTTGTTGTCATACAGTTGTCTACGGCAGCAGATCGTTCTGTGTTTCTACTGGTCAAAGTGACGGCTGTGATGGGAGAATTGGATCTCAGTGAAGGGCAAGTGGTCCATAACTTTAATTTTGGAGACAAAAAAATGTAGGCTTAGCGCCCTGTGGTCCATTGCCCAATAGGAAATGTAGAATACTCAAAAGTACTTTAAAAGTGCTTGAGTTACTTTTCTCAGGGAGTAACGTTGGAAGTACTTTTAAAGTAATTGAGTTACTTTACTCAGGGAGTAACGCAGTAAAGTAACTGGTTACTTTTTTAGAAAGTAACGCAGTAACGTACTTTGATTACTTTTAAATTAACCCTTACCCAACACTCAACACACGCTGAACTCCTCCACATACACACACACACGCGCGCTTACATGAGACGGTAACCTGTGAACAGCACAGAGGCCGCAGTGACATTAACCCTTAGCGAGTAAGAAGCCAATACTTTATCAATACATGTGTTCATCAAGCATCAACATGTAAACATGTAGACAGCGATATTCAATATGCTCCGCCCACAGTCTCTCATCCACGACACTAACGTTATGTCTTACACAAGGACAACACGCTAGTTCAGCTGATAGTGAATTGTTACTAAGTAACTTAGTTTGACACTTATCTTAAAACACTTTTAAACTGAGCTGCTGGCTGAGACAAACAGCCCCAACTCTCTACACCAGCACGTAACCAGCCAAGCTGGCGGAGCCAAAGACAGGGCACACGCCGAATCATCTACGTCATCACGCTAATTTGAATAAATTTTCTGGAACTTTGAGGTGCGGTGGAAATGCAAACCACACAGATAACCAGGAATTCTTTCATCCAGGGAAATAAATTCCTGGTAATAAAACCTCCTGGAAATGTTGGTGGAAAAGGGTCTATTGACACTTGATTGTGGACTTTCCATGTCCATATATGACGTGTAAGGTACCCTGGGTGTGTTAGTTGTTGACGTTCTGGTGTGTTGTATCAGCTTCAGCCTTCAGTACCACATGCACATGGTTGAGTTTAAGCAACAAAAGTGCATGGCTGGGTTTAGGAATAAAGAACAGGGTTTGGCTTTACAGTCTTACAAGAAGCAAACATCAGTCTCCTGGGTGAAAGTCTGTGGTTGTTTAACCCATCCACCACTCCTCCCGCCTGCTCTACTCAGACTTCCGCTGCCATAACTTTCATTGTTGTCCTGCCGCATTTCTTCCTAATGCCGGCAGGCACAGTTAGACAATAATGGCAACCAGCCGTGTAACTTGCTGGGGTGAAAGGATGCCGTTTTTCGTTGGTGTCTGATGCCAGAAGCCACTTATCAAGCAGGTGTTTTTCGACAACTTTGGAGTGAGACCAGATTGGATTATGTTATCATACTAGAGCCAAATAAAGTTAATAAATATCAGTATATCAAAATAGAAAACCAGAAAGTTGTTTAAAAGCAACAAACCAAAATTACCAAAAATGCAGATAAAGTAGATAACAGCTCCACAGTGATACGTTTCCTAAAGACGTTTCTATCAAACAATCGAGCAATACTATGTTTGTCCAATAGAAAGTGCAGCTAAGACTAGACAGAGTGCAAACTGTCAGTACCTGGGGGTCTTCTGTTCCCTGTGACAGGTGTTTTCCAAGGATCTGTCTGAAGGACAAAGCATTTCATCCACCACATGCCCAGCCCCAAGCTTCATTACTTTTTTGTAGCTTGTAGCCTGCAGCTGTCCACGATTAAACTCCAGTCTTGGTGGTTTAGCTAGTGTTGGGCGACAGCTATCCTCTGTGGACACAGAGGGCTCATCTTTGAGCAGGTGTATTTCCAAAAGCTTCAAGTTGTTGTGCTCTTGGTCATAGTAGGTGTTTCATGAGGTTGAGGATGTGTTGGTACCAATGGTATCTTTCCTCTGGCCAAAATCAAAATAATGAGAATAATTTCAGCTGTGCATTAACAGTTGGGACAAACAAACAAATAAATCAGCCATTTAATCAATATATCATTATACGTTTCCACCGGTTCAGTTTTATTGCCATGAAATGGCACTTTGTCGTCTCTGAACACAACAACATGCTATATACTCATGGACAATGTGTTGCAACATTGCCTGCACATGCAGACATGCTATGACTGTGGAACCATTTACAATACATAATGCAATAATGACATAATATACTGGATGCATTCACATTCCTCTCCTTGATTTACTTGTCCTTTGCTGCCTGTATTAGTTCCCTAAATGACACATTAATTTCCAGTGACATTATAAACAGTCAATGAAAAGCTATTACACCGCAGAGTGAACCTTGACCCACATGTCAACATTTCCTCTGTGTAATTACACTGGAGCTTACATTAGAACTATGTGAGTGGGGGGGGGGGGGGGAGGGGTGAAAGAGGGAGAGACTATGTCGCAGGAGTAAGGATGTCAAATGGGACCCGACTCGGCACCTTCTTTGAGTTCTCAGTTCATGGGTCAGAGGAGAAGACGCCTGAGGACACCCCAGGCATCTTTCTTTCTCTCCATTGCCCTCGCTCTTGTCTTCAGTAAGCAGCAAATGAAGTGTGGCCTGAAAACTCAGCATTACCACCATCCATCATCATCATTACCAGCATCTTTAATGCAATCAGGAAGTGATTATTAAGTAACCACAGGGGCGATCCAGTGACTAGTCTCAGCAGTACCTCATTCTGTGAATTTCTTTTACATGAATTTAATTTTAAGCCATGAGTGTCAAGTACCTCTTTAGATTACTCTGGTTATCAGTAGACATTTTGTAGGATTGGCATTAAATAGATTTTTAGGATCCTTTTGTAGAGTCTGACTAAGCGATGTCTATTTTTCTTCTTCTTCCTCTTTACGCGTGTTCTAAACTTGCACTGAGTCATTGTTTTTGTATACAGACTTTTGGGTTTCAGCAAAATATTTCACTGGTTTGTACTTTTTAATAATGTTTCCTATCTTTTCTATAGGTATACTCATTATTACATTTTTTTCTGTTGACTAATTGCTTGGGTTTTTTGTAAACGTATTGTTACCAGCCACAGAAATGTTGCAACAGTTGGTATTCTTTTTACCTTGTGAGTCTATGTGTCCAAGCTGGTCTCATTCTGAAGTCATCGAATAGCGGCACTTGGGCAGTGACTTCCGGCATCAGACACTGAAAAAGCTGTGCTTTCATGTCAGCATGATACACAGCCTGTTGCCAGTATTGCTTAATGGTGCCCAGCTGCGTCAGGGGGAAATATAGCCTGACAACAATGTAAGTTAAGGAAGCAAAAAGTTAGTTGGTTGGGTGGATGGGTCCAACTACCACTGACTTTTACCCAGGAGGCCGGTGTTCACTTCCTATTTGATTGTAAAGCCAATCCCTGTTGTTGTTTTCTAAACCCAACTTTGTGTGTGTTCCCTGAATGTAACCACCAAAAAACATCAATTTGCAGTGTTGTACCGACGTAGGAGGTTTATTTTTAAAGAGACTGTATGGAAACTGTATATTTACTGTGAAAATGGAAGTATATATTGAAAATACACAATGCATGTAACAGGCTGAAGTTGACATGGTGTCCCAGAACATCAACAACAAATGCACCCAGCCTACCTTGCACGTCATATGTCGATGTGTAAAGTCCATGACCAAACGTCGATACGTGACGAGGTCTGAGTGAGAATGTGTTGGTGCGTCATCATGGCAAAATATAATCCTAGTGACACCTTTTGTGTCCACAACTAACACAGAAGTGGTTTTGATTACTTTGGCAGGTGTTTATGTCTGTGGACAGAATTTTGTAATGTCGATATTGTTGCACCTGTGCAGGATGAAGTCACGAAATGTTATAGGTGTGTAGTTGAGATCAAAATGAAAGCTGAGTTTGAAGATGGATGTGGTGTGAGCTAGGGGGCTGAAAGTAGGGGGTAGGAAGAAAGGAGGGGGCCACTGACCCCACATTTTACACCCCCAGATGACATTTGCTTTAAGTCACAGATCACTGTATTGCGACTGGAGTGATTCAATTGCGAGATGGTTTCTAGTTTTTCCTACTCTTTCCTGTTACCCACTGATGATTGTTTTTGAAATTTTCTTGAGTAACTTGAGGGGAATTTTCCTCCATCACCTCCCAGGTGTGTTTCCGCATGCGATCCGATCACTCAAAATACTTGCCGAGGTGGTTTGCCTCCATGTCTTTAGTTGTGTAAACGCTAATGCAGCCTGATGCCTCCCCAACAAGGACTACGTCTTCAGTGCAGGACATGGTGGTTGTTTTGGTGACAGCATGCTAACGCTCTATAACTTGCCCATTTTTTGATGAGTTAGACAAAGTCTTGCTTGACAGTCCATCGTTTTGTTGGATTCTGCTGACAGCAATATTTCCAGATGTACTGATATAACGGCTAACATGTGTAGTGAGCATGCTAATGCGCAGCTGGTGAGAGTGTGGACATAATAACTGTGCCTGAGGCCTTTAATCTCCTACTTTAAGTGACATAGGCAGTAAAAACATCTGAACACAAGTGGTCAGCTGGAGATACATGTTAGACACAGGTATGAAAGATAATGTGTCTCAGCTGTCGTCTTGTGACCTGATCACTGAAGCTCACATTAATACCAGGTGTAAACAGGCTCTAGGATTACCCGACTGTCTGTGTATCCACAGGCATATCATAATTGTTTGTGAAATACCTGATGAAGGTCGCTTGGACTAAACATAGCTATTGAATAAATTCACCATAATAGTTGACAGTGTGCAGGAGATGATTTTTTTGTTTTGAACCATTTCTTTATCTCTAAAGAAATCTAACTGTATAAATTTGTGCAAAGACCTCTTTTCCGGCACCCCTGAGGACCAAAAAATGGGGTAAACACTCATGCTTTCATTATCCTTATCTCTTCACCTAAGTGTTAGCTGCTTTGTCGTCGTCTCCACAATTTCATAGCTCGATATAAATTACTGTTACAAAAGCCGAGCTTTGATTTTCTACCTGTGTGCAGCTAGCATGGAACCGTGAAATGGCCAAGTGACTGCTGTGAAAGGTCAAACTGTGTGATTATAGGAGGGAGAGAATGGAGGTGGGTCAGAGGAAGCGTGAATGGGGGGCTGAGCGGCTTTTAGAAAGCTTTGTTTTTTCATGCTTGCTTGAGATGTGCTTACAGTAAATGTAATATTATTTTCTACTTCAAGGTTTTCATTGTGCATCAACCCTTAACCATATTTGTCTTGGTTGGTCCTTTGTGTTGAAGGTTAATGAGGGGAATCTCTTTTCTATTTTATGTTTCTGTTTCTTAATCATGCAGAGGGCGGAGAGAGTCCTACCTGACTGGTAGAAAAAACATTTACACGATAAATACAGTGTGGCATGAAGAAAATATTTTACAAATGATGAGCACAGGCATGAAATGTGTTAGAGTGACCATGCCTGTGTGTGCTAGTGTGAATTTGTTCATTTGTGCAAGTACACACACACACACACATACGCACACACACGTATGTGCCCAGATTCATTTGCTTAGCACACTCAATGAGTGGTCTGTGCCCATTGGGTAGACCCTGTGTTGCACGGTTCTGCTGTAATAGGTTTTGGCAGCTGTGTAATTTCTGTTGATTTATCCCTGACCTTGGAAAACTCTTCTTCTGCAGTGCAGGTGTCATTTGTAAGGCACACATACACACACATACATATGCATATTACACACACACACACACACACACACACACACACACACACGCGAGAGCCAACACAAACAGATAAACAGAAAAACAATTTAATGAACACAACAACTCAATTTTGCTCACACACCACACAGTCAATCTACACACACACACACCACTCTGCACATGCATACCCACCAGCTCACATTCATACACCAGCCCCCACCACCCTCCATGCACATGGATGCTTGGTGTTAATAGGTCACCAGCCAATGAAAACAGTTCTTATTTCACTGTCGAGTAATGTTGACTGGATGAATGGGTCACTGGTTAGGTGGGACACCAGCTCTGTGGTACTTTAGTAAAGGCTCAGGAGAACACTGTTTGTCACTCTGGGTCTCTTACACTGTCGTTAGGGAGACTAATTTACACAAAACATGGACCTTGTTGTGTTAGGGAGGAAAAAGAGTACAATAGTATTTGATTAAATGTCTCTTGATTACTAAATATACAGTATACAGACTGTGCATAGTAATGTGAGATGTTATATTCCACATCATACACCAAATTAAATGCATACCTTCATTTGATAGTCTCGTTATATGTATTATTAAAGGTCAAGGATTTAGGGGGAGATATTGGCAGAAATGGAATATAATATAATTAGTATGTTTCCTTGAGTGTATAATCACCTAAAAAAAAGAATCAGTGTGTTTTCATTACCTTGTGTAACCACTGAGTATCTATCTATAGAGTGATGGTGGATGTGTCCCCTCATATCTATGGCGCAGAATCGATGGAACAGCCACACAGGACTTGTTTTCACTTTGGCTCGCTCTTTACTCTGGCATAAAAATCAACAGCGTACAGTCCTCATCAACAGTGTGTTATGAGAATGCAAGCATTCAGGTCTGTGTAACAGAGAGCAGAAGGGTACTATCCAAAATACTTTAAAACAGTGGTTCCCAACTGGTCCAGCCATGGGGTCCAGATGTCTCCTTAGTCATTAGTTCGAGGTCCCGTGGTTTAATACATGCAGCGTCTTACTTCAAATAGCTGTCGGTCAGTCACTCACTCTACAGTGGAAAACGTCACTTTAAAATAAAAGCTCTGCGCCGGAAAAATTACTGTACTTAAAAATAAATTCTTTTTCCAACCCAACACATTTGCGAGTCACTTGCAGTCCACTGAGAATGGGCCTGCAACACGCTTTTGGGCCGTGACCCAAAAGTTGGGAACCGCTGCTGTAAAACATTACAGCTGGGAGCGAGACAGCAACAGCAATGCTAGCTAGCGTTAGCGTCAACATGTAAACAAAATGAAACTTGTTGATAAAGTTACTATTTCTGCACCTAAGTGTCTGTAACTTCAGTTTACATTCTCTTGAAGTATACAGTCAAAATGCATGTCATAGATAAATACAAAAAGCGTTAAATATAGACATAGTGATTGCAACGTAGCTTGCACACACCCACCTCCAGCTCCGGAGTATTTTCCTTTGCTGGGCACGTACGGTGTGCAAGAAGGAGCTCTTACTATGCAGTTGTACATCATTAGAATGACCGTGTAGTACACAGGAAGCAGGTACTTGTCCATGGAGTCTACCATGTTGCACCACCATGTTTCTACAGTAGCCCAGAATGGACAAACCACTGAAACCGATACAAGACACTGGCTCTAGATAAAGTTATAATAATTATAGTTATTGTTTTAATGTGAAACTGCTTTATTCAGCGTCTTTACTGGTTTAAATAATGGAGCTGTTTTGGAGTGGAAGAGACCTCAGCAGATAATTTGGTTCCTGATAAAAACCTTCTGAACAATGAACACTAAAGGAATTCTAAGCGGGAGTTCATGCTTGGCACATGGGAGAAGTTTCAGCTGGTTGCAATGTGCAATTCTTACCACTAGATGCCAGTAAGTCCTACACAGTGTTTCTTTAATGTATGTTTTAGTTTTAGTACTACAGGCTTCTGTGTAGTATTCAATAATAAAGTACAGTGCACATAAGCTGTTTGTGACAGTAGATGTGACATTTTACCATCAGAAAAAACAGTGTCACAAACATTCACAAACACAGGACAGTCACTGTGAATGTTGTAAGAACTCAGTGTTATTAGATGTTCACTGGTTATTAGATGTTCACTGGTTGCACTGCTCCCCTGGCTTTCCTCTCACTCTCTTACTATTGAATCTTACTCTCCTTTCCACTCATCTGTCATTGATCACCAAAACAGTCAATACCCTCTTACTTGTGGTGCCACCATTATTCCACCTCTCACTGCTTAAATGGCTTCTGCGTATGTGTATGTGTGTGGGAGCCCTGATCAATGTAACAATTGAAGGCGGTAGAGCAGTAAACACATCTTTGTTCACATACTTGTTATTGTAGGTAGAGACAGAAGATGTGGGACCTCACAAAATGTAAAGGTATTGCACATTTAATTGGAAGGACCAGTATTTTAGGCTGTTCAAATGTCACATATTCACTTAAGATGCAGTAATATTTATAGTAAGCAAAGGATGGATGTAAAGGTGGGAAGTGGCCTCAAGTTTTTGGAGGGTATCCTCTTCTCACTGGTTGTTTAGACTAGAACCTGCCCGCCTTTTTGTCACCTACATATCTTCATCTTTGACCGCTCTGTTTGTTGTTATTGGGTCCCTTGAACAACATAGGCTTTAGTGATGATTGTATCTTCAAGCGCTTAAATAAATGTATATGAATATCAACCCGATAATGTGAACAGTGGATATTCTATTTACTCACTAGGAGAATGAAAAAGTGGCGGAGCGTTGACCTGGTGTGCTCCCGCAGCACTCCACCCCTGAACCTAACATTTGTCAATAACTTCATAAATGTGCTAAGTTCCCCTCTCAACAGCCTTTACTGCTTTAATGTTCTTTTTATGGTGCTGCTCATGTTCCACCATCAAACCCCCATAGGAGCATTAAGGAGCTGTAACTGTCCATTGGATTTCAAGTCGTCAGCCCCAAGCGTTAATGATGCTTTCCAGCAGCACTGGACATATCTTTATGCAGTTGTTAAACTCGGATTTCAATTAGATTTTTATTATCCTGCGACTGTCACACCAGTACGCCTTAGGTTGCAAATCTGAACCAATTCCCTGTGTTCCTGCAGCTCAACAAACCACAGCAAGTCTTAAGCTTTAATAGAATGGCTAAGGCACTGATCCCACAGAAAGAGTTTCAGCAGCTGGAGGCGGCTTTTTGTAATTGTCTATAATGAGAATGAAGCTGTTTGCTTGCAATTTTTGCGCTGTCATTTTTGCTGGAGCTCTCTGAACTCCTTGAGTTGAAAAAACTTCATTTCAGAGCGGAGAAGTCCCTAAAATCATCTCCTTTTTTGTCATCTTTTTTTCCCATTGTCCAATTAGATGATTTGTGAGGCAGGCCTTCTCCTCCTTCTACAACAAGTTTACAGTTGGTTAACAATGGAGGAGAAACTGGTGGTAGCGGTTGCTGGATACCCAGAGCTATATGGCCCGACAATAGAGAGCAGGTTGTCAAACTGCCCCCGAGTCATGCTAAAATATCATCACGGAGCGCTAAACTCCATTAAACTCTCTCTGTTTGTCCTTATTACTGATTTAATTTCTGTGTTGTTTATCTCTGTCTTGCTAATGGTACTGCACCATTTACCTTTTTGAATTTCCGTCTATAACCTCTATGTCTGTCTCTTCAAAATAAAAGCACTTCCGTGTGGAAATAACAAAAATAAAGGCAACATAAATAAATTTGAAATGATAATTCAACACATCAACTACTGCACATTGGGGTCATTTACAACATCAATGGAGCATTTCAGTTTCAATTAAATGACTTGGATCAGGTTTTAAATCAAGTTGTGCATCATCTGCATAACATCGGTAGCACGACTGTGCCCCAAGAGTAACATACATAGAGAAAAAAAAAATGGAGGGAGACCGTATCCCAGGGGAACTTCACACAGTGTCTTGAGTGATAGCTCATCCTGACTGACCTTAAAACTTGCCAAGAACTCCAGATCTTAGTGTTGTATTCCTCCAGACCCTTCTCCATGTCTCCTTATCTCCATGTATCCATGAGTTAGAGTCAAGAACTTTAGAATAAGCATGCATTATTCAACATGACATGACATTTAAACAATTTTCTTCAATTTGCCAACACATTCTCACTGCGACCTCGTCACATTTTGACGACTTGGTCATGGACTTTCCTCGTCCACATACTATGTGCAAAGTACCCTGGGTGCGTTAGTTGTTGACGTTCTGGGACGCCGCGTCAAGTTCTGCCTGTTACATGCTTTGTCTTCTTTCAAGATACACATCTGTTTTCACAGGGAATTTACCGTTTACATACAGTCTCTTTCAAAGTAAATGCACTACATCGGTACAACACCACGAATTTACATTTTTTTTCCTTCAACAACAAACACACATGGTTAGGTTTAGGAAAAAAGAACACGGTTTGGCTTAATAATCTTACAGGACAGGAACACCACTCTCTCTGGTGACAGTCAGCGTTTGTTGGACCTATCAACAACCCGGCCTGCCCCACTTGGTCTTTCGCAGCTTTCGTCCTTATCCCACCGCATTTCCCCCTGATGCAGCCGGTGGCCATTAAACTATAACAGCAACCTGCCATGTATCATACCGAAGTAAAAGGATACCTTTACTTGGTTTCTGCCCAAGGCCCAATGTCACTGCCCAAGCCCCGAGTTTCGAGGACTTCGGAGTGAGACCGGGCTCAGTTTGCACCATCCAGAATGAATTCTCATCTCTTTGCGTCCATTCATGTCTTTGCAGTGACTTTATATGTATTTGTGCCATTTCTCAAATTTGCTCTGAACACATCTTGACAGCATAAAATCAATATCAAAATTAGAAGTGGCCATAATGCACACTGACTGACACCAAATAACCAGATTTTTTAATTCTGTTAGTTTATCTAATAGGGACTGTAAAGGGTAAACAATTCCACATTGGCTAAAAAAATAAATAAAACAACAGATATAATGCATACAAGGTGTTTATTTGAAGCTAATTTTCAGCCCCCAGCTGATTTGTGACCCCTGATAACCTCCTATTCACAAGTACATGTCACGTTCCCCACACATCTGGGTTTGCTGTTTAATTTATCTTTAATCAGATGACCTAACGACACTAATAGCAACACATAAAAAGCCTATTTTGGTGTGACTGGCGACAAGAAGACACATGAGGATAAGTTGGGGCATGTCATTTGTAGTTTCTGAGAGGCGTCTGGGCTCTGGGCCCTTTGTAAACACAACAACACATCAGCTGAAGGATTGATTGTAATGTTGGTGGTGATGGGTAAAGAGAAAAGACAGGGTGGAATTAGACAGAGAGAGAGAGAGAGGGAGGGAGAGGGAGAGATGATGCTATCTGTCCAAAATCACCTCGGGCTATACTAAAATGAATCTCCTCATCGTGGTTGTGACCTCTACCCCCTGTTGTAAAGCACGGGGTAATTGAGGTTAACAGTGTAATTTGACCTTTGAAGCTGCTGTGTGGCTTCTGTTGGAACGTTTCCTGCTAAACTGTGGAAACATAAGAAACAGCCACCTTTTAAATATTCTTATCTGCAGCTCCAGAAGGATTGTAACGTGAGGCAGCATATTAAATCAGTGCCACTGAGAGCCAACATCGCACAGAGGGTGGATAAAATGTTTTAGAAAAATAAAACGGACTCTAAACTGAGAGCGTTATGATTATGCCCTCTCCCTCTCTCGCCCTCACATAAAACAAGTGTTTAGTGTTAAAATTAGTTTCTCACTGTAAACATCCATATCATCCAATGCGTCATCCATTCCCCTCCACCCTCCCCCTCTGTCTTTCTCTCTCCCAAGAGGACATAATAAACTACTCTGTACATCCACCTTTCAGATTCTCTGGAGAGCTGTTACATGAGCCTGGAGCACTACGAAGCTAACAGCACCACAACCGGTGTAACACTTCACACCAGTACACTCACACGGACTGTTGGCACCTAAATAAAACACACACACAAAAACACGACCATGAATGTGCGACACATTGTACACACACACACACACCGAAACACATACACACCCAGGCGCCTTCTGGAGTCCAGGGACCTGAAAACATGCATGTCAATGAGTTTGGCTGCAGGCAGAGACACCTCCCTGTGAGTCACTGCTCCTGCCACTCAGTCCCACCGCTCCACACCTACCGCTTAGAAAGGTCAGTGTGTAGAGCCAATGGCAAAAAAATAAATGAAGTTGTTCCTTGGGGTGACATCCGTCTTGAGGTTTGGGTATGTGTTGTGATTTGGGGAGTGTGTGTGTTTGTGTGTGTGTGGCTGTTCCTGGTAATATGGTTGCGATAACCAACAGTTAAGTTGATTAATTACGTTGTGATAGAGAAGATTCTTTTATAGTGAAAGTATATGTGCGTTGTTGAAGAAAAAAACATGTCAGGAGGGAATTACAGAGTTAATGAAGCAGTCATGGAGCTTACAGAGTGTTTAGGTCTGCACAGAGAGGTGGGCTAATGAGAGCATAAACCTTTTAAATCAATGCATACACCATGTTTTCTTTTTAACCCAAAGCATAGGCCTACATTTTAATATGGCTGATGAACCAACCTTGCTATTAGTGGATACCTAGCTGAGCCTCATGTCAGTATACACTACACTGAAAGATATCTTCTGATATAAGATTAGCAGGAATTTCATTGTAATGTGGCGCAAATTGTTACAGAATTTGCAGAAAACTGACAAAATGCAAATGAATTCATGTTTTTATCCACTGCTATTTGAATATTATTTTGTTCATCTGGATAAACAGTAGGTGGCACTAATCAGGTGCCATTAAAGTCCACATGAAACAGAAGTTAGAGGTCTTTAGCTTCTGTTCTTTGACGTATTCCCCAGTGAGACAGAATATTACAATGGTGTGCAGTAACAAGAGAAATTTAAATCAAACTGTTCGCATTTGGTGGGCTTAGAGTTTAGCTTAATACAGAGCTACAACTGAGTCCTCTGCTGAGCGGACTGTTGGCTCCACACATACCTCCCTTATCATGGTCATGAGGGAGAGATGAATGAATTAGACCTCGGCCACATTTTTTAAGCTAGCTACTACAATTCATTGCGGTTTAATATGACTGTTGTGGCTAACTACTTGCTTAAAGTCTCATTTGATTGGATGAACTTTTGTAAATGCCCCTGAGTGCAGGATGACTGATCAAACAGGGAAGGGAAAATGCCTTTGTGATCATGCTGCAAACCAATTTTCCTACGGGGTCAAATAAAAGCATTGATCCATCTTTCTAAAGACAGAGAATTTGATGTGACAATACTCTGATACTGATTTTTTGATCAATTAGCACAGGGGCACAGGATTTAAACTTGGCAAATATAATTACCTAGGAATGAGCCCTGAAACCTGGAAATGAGTTAGCATTTTGGCGCTCTCGGTTCCCTCATCTTAAAGTCATTGGTTTTTTTAATGGGTTTTTGGTTAGATATCTGAAATAAGGTCTGTGGTTAACACAAACCTATAAGACTTTCATGTCGTATTCTATGAAATAAAATGCATCAGCAAATACCCCACTTGTTTATTTTGAAGCTTTTATGTGTCTTAGAAAAGGCGGATGCTAACAAGTTGCTAAATGAGACTACAGAACGTCATCACACTGACATGGCTTTACAGCTGTGCTGTGGGGGGCAACATTAGCTAATGTTAGTTTGATTCATCTACCTCTCGTACCACCCACCCTATGTGCACTCTCTCACTCTACACTCTACACTACGCCTGTTGCCCGGGTCATAAAAATGCCACTGCCTGGTGCATCTCATATTACAACTAAAGAGTGCCCCTGTGCATTGGTATGTGACGTCAAGGGCAACTTTTTGTCATTCCGAAGTTGCTGAATACCGGTGCTTGGTCTGTGATTGCCGGTGTCAGACATCAGTGAAAAAGCTGTCCATTGATGTCTGCATGATAATCAGCTGGTCGCTGTTATTCTGTGATGGCACCTGGCGGCATCAGGGGGAAATGTGGCTGGGCATCAACGTAAGTTATGGGGACGATAGTCTGAGTAGGGTGGGTGGAAGAGGTGGTGGATGGGTCCAATAACCACTGACTTTCACCTGGAAGGCCGCTGTTCGCTTGCCAAACCTTGTTCTTTTGTTCTAAACCCAACCACGTACATGTGTTGGCTAAACGTAACCATGTGTTTGTTGTTGAGAGAAAAAAACTGTGTTGTACCAATGTAGTATATTTATTCTGAAAGAGACTTGCAAACTGTACATTTCCTGTGAAAAAGGAAGTGTATTTTGAAAACTGACAGTGCATGTAACAGGCTGAAGTTGACACGGCATCCCAGAACATCAACAATCAATGCACTCAGGGTACCTTGCCTGTCATATCTCACCACAGAAAGTCAATGACCAAACATCAATATATGAAGGTCGGAGTTAGAATGTGTTGCGAAGGGCCACTGACCAAGCATCAGTATTTAACGAGTTAGGACTGAGACCAGGTAGGAAGAAATGTTCTGACCATCCTCAGCTGTGCTTTGTTTTTTTGTGCTAACAATTTATCATACAGTAAACATTTTTTGCTAAACAGCAAGTTTTTTAATGGGGAGTGCTAAATAAGGCAAAATCTGTGCCAAAGTAATTAGATGCAAAGCACATGACAATGAAGCACACTGAGGAAAACACTGGAGTCAATCTAAATATCTTTTGTATTTCCCTTGCTTTGTTTGACACACAAAATGCCACTGTCATTTTTATGAAACATTGTCTGAGCTGGTGAGATGCAGCTTTACTGAGGACTCAGATTTATGAGGTCTATCTCAGCATGAGTGGACTTTTTCATGGTGGCCTGCATTTCCACCTTTTACACCCAGAGTCTCTCTTTTACTGTCATTCTCTCCCATTTTCCTCTCCCTCTTTCTTCCCCTCTATTTATCTCTCCGTCCCTCTCTTTTGCTCTCTGTCATCCTATTTTTATCTCTTTTCTTCCTCTCTGTTTCCTCTATTTATATCCCACTGTCCCTCTCTCTGAATGAAGTGTGAAATCAAATTAATATCAAGGAGAATAGGTCCCTGAAGCATTTGGCAATCTGATAAGAAACTGCTCTAATTTTAGGATTTCAGGAAAAATATTCATGTCTGATATATTATAATATGTTGAGGGGTGCTTTTCTGCAGACATCTTTGCTAAATAATTCTTACATATCATCAAAAATACTAGCACCATTTACTGATTTGCAAGCCAGCACATGCCTGGTAAATGAACCTACATGCTTATCATGTCAAACAAAGTCAAACTTCTCTTTGTATGTGAAACTTTGAAGAAGATTTTTAAGGGGAATTAATCTTTTGAGGGATGAAACACTAGAAAGAATACAGCCAGTTGGAGACAGAGGCTTTCTGTCCACCCACAGTGTCTGCGCATAATCCAACTATTATCTGCAAAACAAGAAGGTAAGATGGTGCGGGTGTGTTTGCATGAGAGAGCCACAGAGGGGGAATTGATAGCCTGAAGATAGAGTGCCTCCCACAGTTGTGCTCAGCAGCCATAAAATCATTATGCATACAGTACGACTACAGTAGAGCGTCTGCATCCTCACATTTATATGTAAAACACTCTGAGGATCACTCACAGTGTGTAGTAGACTGAGAGCTGAGCTTTTCAGGGACAAATCTGTGAAACATTTTGATTTTATCTTTACCGGCAGCAGAGATTTTTGAGCAGAGGGAGTTACTACTTCCACATTAGAGGAGAAAAGCTAATTTTGGCGACTATGTGCTTCAAAAAGATCGCGTGTGTGTCAAAAGGAAAGTCATGCCAAAGTGAAATATCATTCTAAACCACCTTACTCTCCTCATCAAAGGGACGAAACTTTTTTTTCCACTGGATTCAGATTTTAATTCTCAATTATTTTCCACCTCCCTGAAAATCAGTTTAACTTCAGTTATGCAATCCTAAAAGGAACGGGGCCAAAGGTGCCTCCGGTCTCAGCACAGCGAACTGGAGTGTGTGGAAATGTCTGTCTGCCAGGTCAGAGGAAGCAGACCTGAATGGCAGCATCAAAGCTAGAGGAACATCTCCTCCTCTCGAGCTTCATTTTACACTTAATCCATTCCTCTTTGCTCTTCCTCTTCCCCACTTGGTCTCTCTATTTCTGCTCCTTCTACTTCCTCTTTATTTCTCTCTGTCTCCAACTCTCTCCCCACCTCCGTTTTCCTCTTTTCTTTCTCTCTTCCACTTTTCCCCTCGTCAGATGGTGAATAACATCGAGTCCTGTCATATCACAGCTCACCTATCATTATCAAATCAGAATAATGAAGGCTATACGTCATTTTTAACAATGCAAAAAACAACACGCTTCCATTAAAAACATGGCATCACATGCATAGTTCACTTTTTCATTTTCTCATTGGCTTATGCAAACGTCCCCTGAGATGGAGAGGAATCTACAAATGGTGGTATAGCACATTACCCAAATTCCCTATGCCTAATGGTGTGTCAACATGGATAGGCTATTAACGTATAATGATGTGCTTTGTGATAACGAGTGGATTATTTGGTTTACTATGCCATGAGCGGCTGCACGGAAATAACACGGGGGGGAGAAGAGAGGAGGCTAATTCAGTCCTAATTCGATGCCCGAGGCGATCTTATCTGTTTTGTTCTTGTATGTATGAAGTGCCTCTCCTCTCCTGTGAGTGCAATATGGTGAAAAAGCTATTTTAGACCCCGTGGATGCACTGCAAGCATCACATCCTTTCAAATTTCCTCAGTGCACATCAGAGAGTGGACAGGATATTCTTTCTGCTTAATTTTGCTCCACACTATCAGGAAGTCACTTCTTCTATATTTTTGTGCTGTTATGTGATGTTGTTATGTTGCATGTTCATTCATGTGTATTCCAAGAGACCAAAAAATGTGGTGTAGATTCATTCAGTTACGGCTGACTGTAAGTGATAGTTTACTTTGTTAAATCTAAAGTCTTCACTACACTGATCTTAATGAGACTCTTCATGTGAACTCAACATGAAACATAACTGACATTTGAACTAAACGATCTTGATGAAGGTTATTGTCTGACCAAACCTTTTTTTTTTAAATGGTTTGGAAACATGATAGTATGATGTATTTACAAAAGAACTAACCATCATCTTGTCAAGCTCATACAACAAAATGATTGTATAATGATGTGAGTTGATACAGAAACGTAGAATCCTTACTCGAGTCAATTTTCCCCTAACTCATTGTGATTTTGTGATTTTACATGCGTGTTTGCCTAATGTGTGAGACAGTAACATAAAGCCAAGGTTTATTGGATAAAATGAAATAACCGCAGGCCACAATATCTTATATGATGATGGATATCTGAGATTTCATTCATATTTACAGTAATATGTTACAATGACTTTACCCACTACGTCAGAGTTAGAGACAGCTATTGTAGTAATCGCTGTCCTTGAGGCTATTCCGTATTTGTCGCATATGCAGAGGAGCAATGGTGCACAAGAATGAAAAGATGCAAATGCTGCTGACCACATCCCTCTGCTGTACGTCCAGGCAGCTTGAGATGTCCTCTCTGTGGATACATGACCGTGACAGCTTGCCTTTAAAACAAACTGAAATGAGGTAGTCTAAATATGATGGTTTTCAACAGGCAAAAATGGATTAATAACGACAGAAGACATTCAGTGTTGGATTTATCATGATGGATTTATTTTTACAAAGTCTTGAAAAAGATGCAGCAGTTCAAGGCTGAGTTACAAAGCTTCTGTAAGGGATACAGTCGCACTGGAGCGATCGTTGGAAATGCATTAAGGTTAACGTTAGCTTCTGGGCAAAATTAAGCCATCATGTTTAACGCTTGGTGATGAGACAGACTTGCGCACGCAGCTCCGCTGGAAAAGTTTTGATTCAGCAACACAAAAGACACTTTGAAACCCAATTTGAGCGGTCAGTGCGTCCAGACTGAACCACATTTCAAATCACCTCCAAATATGGCTTGGATCTGATTGGAAAAAATGTGTGTTTTTTGCTTTTGAAACTTCATAAAATCAACCTGGATACAATCTGGATGTGCCAAAAACAGATTTGGGCAGGCAGTCTGAACAAGGCCTTTGTCTTAGTAGAGCATTGGATCTGGCAGGCTCTGTGTTTTCCTACCAGATCACTAACCCTGATGTCATTAAAGATTTGATGACATCCACCTGAGCAATCAGTTCATTCCCCACACCTGAGTTTCCCCACTCATCTCCCCACCTGCACCTTATTCCCTCATCAACCCCTTCACCATATATACCAGCCCAGCTCCATTGTTCCTTTTCCAGATTGCCTGGTGTGCTTTGCCTTGCTTTCCTTGGTTTGACTGCCTGCTTGGTATTAACGCTTCCCTGTTTCTGAAACTAACTAAGAGACTTTACACTTTTACCGCTTATCTGTCTCTGTGTTGTGTTTTCTGAGCTGTTACAATGTGACAAGTAAAATCACATTGAAAAGTGCTCATCTTCAAGCTTCCTAACACTTGAAAAATGCAACTCATTAGGCATGAAGTCCATTCATCTTTTTTTAAATCCTTATCACATTGTAAAGGTATTCATGTGAACCTGGAGTGTTCAACAAGCAGTCATGCAGCACAGTAACCTTTGTTTCTTCGGATAAATCTGACAGTGTATATGTCAATTCTTCAATATTTATTTTCAGTCACAGCATACATCACATGACAAACTGAAGCAATAAAATTGATTTTTGATCATTATATAATTACTTTAAGATTAATTCAGGGTGTAAGAAAGAAGAAACGATTCCCAATCTTGAGGTCCAGCAGCAACTCACTGTCAATCACTGAGTAGAAATTAGCATTGAGAAATTGATCCTCTGTCAAAGTGGGGAAGATATGAATTGATTGTGGCCTTTCATAGCATAGTGGATGCTTCACTAGAGGCTATAGGCCAACAAACAAGAGGAAATTACAGTACACTGTAGCTCCATGTAGCAACAAGGTGACCAGGCTGTAGTGACCTTTTTTAACCGTGGGGAGGAAAACAAAAAATGTTTTCTTTTGAATTCTCTCTTATAACTTCATTGATTTTAAGATTAAAGCTGTATTTGACATTCAGAACATATCTATGATTCAGAGTCCGCACTGGAATTGTCTGCACATGGCTCTCAACATTGAGGTGGATGAGCCGGTGGCTAGCAGCTAACGTTGCTAACAGCACGAACATTTGTTTGTTTCATATGTAGTGGATATGTTAACATTTTAGGTTTCTTTATGTTTCAGTTTTAAATGCAATTTTCATGCCAGGGAATATCCTGACAAGTCACCAAAAATACCTGCTCTTTTTGTTTGTTGGTCTTGAACAGTGCTCCGCTGATACCACCCACCATCCCCTGCTCGTTCTGATGAGAAACTCAGCTCATATACATGTAATCTGAGCTATGCCATATGTATGAAAAGTACAAATGTAACATATGTGGTTTGCAGATACTGGCAACTGGGCTGTTTTAGTAGACACAAAGACAACACATGGAGGAACCTGGCAGTCTAATTTTCCGAATATGCCTGAGATTGAGACAAATTCGTTACATAATTTTGTGGATAAAGATTCGGGGGCTACTGGCACCTGGAGGGTTTGCCAACCTATTAACAGCAGCAAATACGGTGTGTTGATTATTATTGTTGTTGGCAGTGATGTCAGAGAAGGACTGCCTTGTATTTATCAACTCAACATATCCTCATACAGTGGTTTGTATGATATTTAACAAATTAGCTCCGCATGAATATCGATACAAAAAGTCATTCATGGGGCACTAAAGTTAAGTAGGTTAGGCAAGTAAAGTTACATACACGTTTAGGAAAATAAACTTGGTGACGACATACCCTAAAATAAGTCAAAAATCGCTTGGTTTCACACAACACACACCCCAGTCTCCTGGGGGAAAGTCCTGTGTTTCGTCCATCCACTACCCGAATCTGCCTCCTTATGTGGACGACTTTCTTCTTTATTCCATCAGCACATTGGTCACATGATCACAGCCTTCCTATTTAGACATGAATTACTGGCTTATGATTATGTGGGATATGTACCAATTTTGGTGCATTACTTTTCGTAGATATATGTGTAAACAGTGCATGAGAATTAGAAATGCAAAGTCTCTACAGATGTCATAATGAACCTGAAGATTGCTTATCACTACCCCTCTTTTTTAATAGGTTGATCAGCGTGGTATTTCTCCATGGTGCTTTTTTTCTTACTGGAGACTACCTTTACTGTGGGTGCAATGACAGTAACATTTTTTTTTTTTTTCATTTTAGAACTGAAATTAGCTCACTGACTGAGACCCAAACGGGGGAAAACATGGTATAGAGGAGGATTCAGGGGCACTGAATACAACTTAGGAAAGTATCTTCTTACATCATCACATGAGGATGTTATAGAGACATAGAAACCATGCTATAGTTAATGAAACCAATGCCAAGCTGATTAGGTGATGCTAATAGTTTGTACTTATTCAGTTATCAACCATGAGGGGTACATTCACAACACGTTAATGTCAAACTGCCAGCATGTCAACAAAACTTTTTTTTCCTGTCCCCTGTGTACAGTAATAGTCTAGTGCAGTTATCAGCCAGTACAATTGTCCTCTTCTTACCCTTTCTAAATGGCACTGTGACGCGAGCTGTAACTCCAGGACTAATGACTCAGCATCACGCAATCATCTGTGTTCATTTGAGGTCTCCATGTTACCCTCCCCTCACTCCTTTTGACTTTTTTTTTTAATCTCTTGTCTCCATTTTTCCTCCCCATTTCTTAGCACTTTGACTCCCCGCCATCTTTCCACCTCCTCATCGTTCTCTTTTCTTACCTCTTCTGTTTGTTTCCCTTGTTTTGTCATCTCTACTTGTTCTTTATTTCCTCTTCCTCTCCCCTCCTCCTCCTCCTCACTATGCTATGAGTAAAGCATGCCAGTCAGAGCCTAGTAGGCAGAACTGTCAGTACAGTTCATGGTAACCTTTCAGTGATGAAGACATGCAATAGTTAAGCCAGCAGCAGCGCCTGGTTGTTGTTAATCCTCAACTGGCAGTTCCCCCTCCAACCCTTCCTCCTATTCTCTGTTTCCCTCTGTTTATCTTTGTTCCTGTATCTCGTCATAAGCCATTTGTGTTTTACTTTGTCTTTTATGTCCCGTGCTCAAATTCTCTTTTGCAGTACTCCCTCTTGTCTCATCTCCATTTTATCCCGTTTTGCTATCTCTCCTTATTCATCCGTTGCATCTCTGTACAGAGGACCACAAAGGGTTAATGGACATAAATAGCCCCAGCAGAGGAGACACTTCTTTTTCAGTATCTAGTGATCCCTCTAAAGATTCATGCTTCCATAAACAAAGCAGAATAAATGGCATGAATTGAGAAAAAAAATCAGACATCTCTCTGAAATTGTGCTGCAGAGCACTAAAGTCATTAAATCCCCATTGCTGTAAAGGGTCAGAGCAGCGTCATGCATGTGGGGCTGGTAATGAGCCAGTAAACAGGAACAAGACCCCTGATAATTATTCTCCTCAATCACCCTTACCTGCTACAGTTGTACAGGAACATTTTATAGTTGAGCTCAAACAAGAAATGTGTAATACAGATGTGTAATACTAGTGGCATGAACACAACCAAAGAGCCTTTGCAAAACACTTGATTATGAAACTCTGCCTAATAATATCAGCCCAGTCACCAGAATGAAATGTTGGCATTGTACGTATTTGCAGCCATGGATATGTTACATTTGTATGTTTCATTCTAAAGTGACATAGTTCAGATAATGTATATGAAAAGTGACACAAGCAGCCTAGCAACAAAAGGCAGCAACTACTGTTTGCGACCAAGAAAAGGTCAAGACATTCCCAACTGTGTTTTGTGTGAGCGAATGTTTTTCATGACTATTATTTTACAGATAGAATCCAGACATTTAAATGGTTGATAGTAAATCTAAAGCCCCAAAAGGCCAAACAGGAAAATGGGCGTAGACAAAGGACGACCTCAGATGAACAGATAAGGTTAACACGGCTTATTCATGTTTTCCCAGTTTACTTGTGTCAGAATCAACCTTTTTATTCATATCATACCCCTTTCCCACCAAATTGGATCTAGTCCTTGAACTGGTTCCTTTCGAGATTCTTGGAACCTTGGTACCATTTAGTAAACCAGCTTGTGTTTCCACCAGTTTTAAGCAGCAACCATTGTAATCAAGGATGCATCATCAATGGATGGTGTCGCACAATGACAATCAGGTACCAATCAGGCACCTGACTATCAGCACCTGGGGGTACGAGGAGCTCAAAACAAGAGTCAGTAGCAACAGCAAAAAAAGAAGCTGTTTGGCATTGGCAGAGAAGATCTGGCAATTTCTTCAAGAGAGCAACCCACATACTCAGCTCTGCTGCTCATCCCACAAATGCATGTTCCTTACAAATTGGGCACCATTTAAAAGGGAAATAAACAGGCTTTTGAACGGTATAATATTGCCAAGAAGCATTGTTACAACAAAGAAATAATCTACCTAACACAAATTTCCTTACCTTTTGTGCTGAGTTTATTAAAGTTAAGACATGGAAGACTATTACATGCAAGACTCCATCCTCCCTTTCCAATCTGTAGAATAATGCACACTCACTGATATCATCATGGTTCTTACTTTAGGTCAAGGAAAACCTGCTACAGACCCTTTTACTGTTAGTAAACACTATGACATATTTTGGTGGGCGGGGCTTAGTTGGTGGCAAAACATTTCTCCACAGACTTTAGCCAGCACTATCAAATGAGTTCTTTTGGCTTGTTTCAGACAATGGAGGAAGATAATGCGAGTGGTGCATTCAGAGCGCACCCTGGCACAAATTGGACCATTCATAAATTCGGAGTGCTGTCTGAATGTACCGTTTGGTTATTCAGAGCACCACACTCTCAGAGTGGCAGAGCGCTCTCTTGGTACTCTGTCTGGGGAGACGGAGCAGCAGACCACCAAGCGGAGTGAATGTGTGATTAACTTAACCGCTCCTTAATTTGTATAGAAATATAAAGCTCAGTTTCTTCAACAGGATTCTGATTTTAGTGTAGAGCGTCAGACTGAATTTACGAACTCATCACGTCAGGTCACTCACCTTCCTCTGTCTAGTCCTTTTGTCTTATCACATTTAACCATAGCTGTCTTTGTTTTTGGTGACGGGCAGTGGCGGCTAGTGTGATAAAATTTAAATTTTGAGCCATGACTCCTTCTATTCTAGCACCCATTAACACAACAAGACAACATTTTAAGACTCAGTCATGTTTTGCCTCCAGCTAACAAACTGATGTCACTGTGACGTCGGGCATAAAAGGGTCTAATTTTTGGTAAAACAGGAGTCAGTATTTATCTACCTTGGGCTTAAAATAGTTAACTTGCTTGGTTTCAGATTAATTTCGGGGGCTCAGTGTTGTAATATGTCACAATATATTATACTTAATCTGCCTGCCCCCTTCATGAGCCTGTAGGTTCTCCAGGCAAGGTTAGCTCAGCCCCCGTGTGTGTTGTGCTTCAGCAGGTGGTTCAGCCACAAAACACCCGCTGGAATCTTTTCACTTGTCATTGTCAGTCTACATCACAAGTTAGCCAGACAGACAAGCATCCAGAGAGCCATGTCATAACACATCTGCTCCTCATACTAAATGTCTATTTAGAAGCACAGATATGAAGAAATGCCTGTCTTTTTGTCAGGACAGCCAAAAGATACAGCAGCAGAGGGGAGCAGATTTTGCTGGTGCTGACAAAGATCTTGCGACTGTCTTTTGGAACTCATGGTAAGAAAGTGGCACAATGCAACATCTGTTCCCCACAGGGATACCATGTTCCCTAATGCAACCTGTCATCATTCAGGGAAAATCAATGCTCCTTCGTCTGTTTTTAAGATGCCATTGTTAGCATTGGCAATTGTTAAAAAAATCCCAGATGCCAGATGGATGCTCCTGAATAAAAATATTCATGAAAACTGTACAAGAATCAATGTAACATTTATTTAAAATAATCTCAACATAACCCCTGCTTTATTAACTACAGATGATGAAACTCAATTTCTTTATTTTTTTTAAGAACAGTTCATTTTTTTCATCTTTCAATTTCAATTTCCTCTGTAAAATGGATAAATCCAACAGGACTGTAACAATATGTCTTGTGGCTGGCCTGGGCTGTGAAAGTATAAATGGATTTTAATATAGTCATATCGTAACAACTGAAATAGAGTAGATGTTCAAAGAAATAAGTGTCACGCCGATTATCCTTTATCTGTGTGTGATCTCTCTTTGCCATCAGGCTGTTATATATGATCATCTTTGATCACAGACTCAGAGTCGTTAAATTACTGATAAGATTAAAACCTAAATAAAACCCAAGTGCCAAGTCTTCTTTCCTCTCGTTGTTTCTTCAAATTGACATAATAAGATTGAGTTAAATTAGCCTTTTCCTCACAATTACAAAATGTAAATAGATTAAAAACCTGTTGTTTTTTTGTACAGTCAGAGTTGTTCAGATAGCAGCCTAACAAAAGCAGACTAAAGCAGGGTTTATGCTTTTGAAGAACCTACTGCATAGGCTCTGTGTAGACCCAGAGCCTATGCAGTAGCCTGACGTACACCTCCCCTGAAATGTGGAAAAAAAGCTTTTATTTACTTTTGTTTTACAGATAAGAAACCAAAGTGTGCGGAGACAATAAAGCACCTGCAAAATACCTCTTTTAAGTCTTGTATTTATTCTGGCTTCATATGAGTAGAGAAAAAGACCATGAGCCGCTACGTTAATTTATGCAACAGGAAATGTCATAGGCTTATGCTAATAACGTTAGCATGTTGTATATGTGAAGAAAATGTGATTAGTATAAGACAACTGTTCTGTTATTGAACCTTGTGAGTTATAATTGAGCCACTTTTTGTAATGTTACTGTTGTAAAAGCGAGGCACTGTAGGTGAAAACATTGTTTACCTGCACTGGTCAATTTTGAGATTTAGGGCTATTTTGCTTCCACGTGTCTTTTTACTGACTGGTGGAAAGAAAACATCAAAAACACACATTCTGGTGTTTTCAACATGGTCTTTTTGGTCTTTAAACGTATTCAACAGGCGCAAAGTTATTTAGATAATTCCACATTTGCATATTTAAACATAACATTTCAGAAAACTTGTAATATAAAAACATTGTCTTACTATGAGTAATCAGCTGGGGAAGTTTTATAGTGATATCCATTAGTTTATTGTTGCTGTTGCTCCTGCCTATACATGAGTGAAGGAAATCTCCATTAGCCGCTAGGTTAATTTATGCAGTGTAAAATGTCGTAGGCTTATGCTAGTAATGTTAGCATGTTGTATTTGTGGGGAAAATGTGTCTAGCAAAAGACAATTGTTTTGTCTATGAACTTTTGTTTCATAATGGATTTTTGTCCTTTTGTTTAATATTGTCACTATGAAGTCCTGTGTTATGTGTGTTTTAGGTGTACTGGTTGTATTAAAGGAACTCTTACCTTTCTTGCATTAGGTGTACTGGTTGTATTAAAGGAACTCTTACCTTTCTTGCATTTCACACAGCACTTAGAAAAACTCCACCTCCCTCCAAAGGCCTACTCCCCCCTCCTCCATTATGTCCTCATTATGTCTATCATAGACGTAGGCATTGGCATGGTAACGTTAGATACATGGAAGAGGAGGGCAAGTGTAACGTTACAAATGCAACCCCGGAGTTTTAAAACTCAACCGGAGTCAGTGATGTCTGATGAGTTTTAGAATAAGGTTACACTGCTAACGTTAGATAGTAGCATCAACGTTACTAGTAAGTGGAAACGCACAAGGAAGATAACGTTAATGTTTCAGAGGCTACGCTACAGTAGGCTAACGTTAGCCATTAGCAACTGAACTTGTGTTGTCATATAATGTTATGAACTGAACTGAACTCCTTTATTTGTCATTTTTATGCGCAGCACAAAAACGAAATGACATTTCCCATACCCCAAGCAAAAAGAAACAACACATTTAAAAACAATTTGTGCAACATACAAGGAAGAACATATAGTGCAATAGTAAGATGAAAAGGGTCGACATTTCACAATCAAAAACTCCACATCCTCAGAGCAGAACTGGGAGATCCTCTTCACATCACAGCACCATGAATTGTTTGTGTGTATCGCCGGAGCTTACCAGATAATGCAGCCTCCCTGTCTGCTCTGTGTAGTGTTAGCCCCCTTAGCTCAACACTGGAGTCTGATATGTTACCATTCATCCATGCTACGCGAGCGGTTACGTCAGTCGGAGGCCTTCACGTGGGGAAGACAGACAGGACAGGAGAAAACTCCAACCAATCATGCATTTGGTGCGAATGCATGATTGGTCGGAGTTTTCTTAGAACCATATGAGAATGGTATAATTATGAGTTTTGATCTTTCTTAGAACCATATGAGAATGGTATAATTATGAGTTTTGATCTCTGGTGGAATTCACTTACATTTCAGTGTGCCATCAGCTTATTAATAGCATTTTAACCTAAACAAAGAAAAGTGTAAAATTTCCAGAAAGGTAAGTGTCGCTTTAATCAAATTGTACAGCACTTCACAGAAACTCAACACAGTGTCACAGGAACCTCTCCTCCATCTAGCGTTTAAGTGTAATTGCAAAGCAATGTTAACACACTACCACACAAGTATGAATGCTCACAACCACGAAGGCCAGTTGAGAGCCTTCGTACAGCTATAAATCAGCCAAACTCCATTGCTGCTACAGCAAAACTTTCGTGGTCAAGGATTGCAGTATGCCACTGGTTTAGTTTTATTTTGTAGACAACACTACCATGGGTGTTAGCATCTTCCTTATCAATGGATTCTCGATTCAAAACTAATATTTATTGGAAAATTTAGTCCTTTTGTATCGAATAACAGAGATGCTTTGGACCAGTGATCCATTCGTCTACTTGCAACGACCCACGTCACTGGGAATTGACACAAGTCTCACTCCATAACTATAACTATTGACCCCTGCATTCAAACAATGAACATTTACCATGTTGGAAACGATCAATACAGTGTTTAACACCATCAATGAGCTTTCTAAATGGCAGGATTGATTAACTACCATTGAGAGTGGGACTGTTTTTACGGACATGTTTCTGTTAATGCGTCATCAGCATGATACTGTGGAGACAGAGCGAATAATAAGAACAAAAGCATCTTGTTGCACCACCAAAAAAGTTTTCCCCACTTTAGCTAATGTCTTTCTTTCTTTGGGGTGGATTGATCTGTTGATGGATGGTGAAGATTATATGTTTCTGTCCTAATAGACATCCTCACATGGTCATCAGTCATGCATCTGTCTACAGACTAATTGTCACATATGCTGTCAGAGACAAGCTGTCACACTAAGGACAGTGATTTTCTCTTGCAAAGCTGTGTCGACCACAGCAATCCACTGAGCTGAATGATCTGCGCACATAGCTCTCTTCTAAAAGACAAATCTTTCCTTAAAGAGCAACTTAACACCCCATCTCCACTTCACAAATTCTGAAAATGCATTCAGAGTCAGACACACTAGCAAACATGCAACATTGTATGATCATTGCCTAAACACCCTAAGATGTAAGGAGTCAAATGCACTTCAGTTAGCCGTCCGTCTTCCCTCATTGTTCCAGTGACAAAGTTTTAAACATATGTTGTTATCATAATCTGCAGGACCTTTTGCGATTTACTATTCAATATTCACTTATATCTGCAAAACATCTTTTTAGGAGTAATTGAGTGACAAAAGAGTGGATTTAGAGGAAAGCTTTCATCCTTTTATACCGTAGACAAAACGTTACCCAAATAAATTACATTATGGCATATCCATATTATATTACAAGGTCAAAATCACATGAACATGCAGCCCCTAAAAAGACAAATACAACAGGAATGAACATTTTAAAGATGTTAAAGGCTTTTTAAAAGTTCTAGCTTCCTTTGCAACAGCCCTCACATTCCTTTAAATGTCATGATCTTGGGTTTGTGTCTATAATCTGTTATCCTGTGGGCTTTGTTTTGGAGTTTTCAGTTAGTGTTCCCTGTTTCATGTTATTCATTCATGTTTAATCTGCTTCCTGTTTTATTTTGTAGATTCTCTCCTCATGTGTCGTGCCTGGTTTTACTCCCAGTCTTTGTGTGTCTTCCCGCCTGTTTTCTGTCACACCTGTTCTGTGTTAGGGCCTGTCCCAATACCCACACTTCCCCTAGAAATACACACTTGTACTTGGTTGTGCGCGTTCACGTTTAGGCTAGTGGTGTCCAAAAACAGAATTGAGGTAGTGGAAGTGATTTCCAACACTTAAAATCCGCCCTAGATTCCAAAGGAGCCCCGACCCACACTTAGAACAAAGTGGAAGATGAAATTTCCCAGAACACCTTGTGAATTCAGCAACTTCGGCAAGTTTTGGAAAACAATTTGTTACTGTACGATTGAAATGTTGGACTAGCGTAAACTCATCAGCAACTCGGTTGAACACAGCGTCAAAATAAACAAATCGACTTACCCGAACAAAATAGATCAGAACTAGAAGACGTCGTAGCCTGAATGACTACCGGTATCTTGTGACATATGCCTGCACGTTGGCCACGCCGATTTGCATGAAGTGGTTTCTCATTTCTTAGGGAAATATCTCTACCCTAATATTTCTCACTTCCCTCATCAAGGGTTATCTCGCAAATGAAGGCACTCAATACCAAGTGGAAGATTTAAGGGGTAGAAATGGGATTGGGCCTAGTCTTGTTTTCTCCGCCCTAGTGTTCCCCTCCACACCCTTGTTGATAGCCAACCCCCATTTCCCTCCTTTTGCCCGTGTCCTCCTACTCCAGCTGTGTCTCGTTCTTGTGATTAGTTTTCTGTATATATATATATACCTGTGTTTTGGGTTAAATTTGAAAATTCCAACTTTCAGCATGAAAATCCATTATTTGAACCTGTAATGCATTTTTATCCTATCCATGACCCTTCAAGTGGACAAAAATGTCCACCTGTCATTTAGCCATTTGTTATTGTTGCTGGGATAAAAATGCATTACAGGGTCAAATAACGGATTTTCGTGCTGAAAGTTGAGATTTTGAAATTTCACCCAGAATGACACCCCCATGCAAAAAATCACCCCCCTGTGACCTTTTAATTTGTCTGTGAGGGAGTTTTGAATTTTGGAAATGGACAAAAATGTCCAGGGGTAACACAAGAGCAGCACAGATGAACCAACACAGTGAAAGCATTATTAAAAGTCCTGCAGTTTTCCAGTAACTATGTCAAACACTAGACATACAGCATGCCTGATGTCAAGTGCAAACACTTGTGATATTGGATGCCTCCAGTTTATATAGGTAAATGACAATATATAAGCAGACGTTCACTTATCTAAATGCATCTATCTCAGTTAACGTTAGCAGTAGAGGAAACATCAAAAGACTCATGAATCACATTCAGCTGTTTATTAGAATCTTTCAAAGAAAACACAAAGTGAAGCCTGTTTTATCCCAAGCCACGAGCCTGCCGACTCTATCAGACCTGAATTACAGCGAACTCAGCGAGTCGTACTCTGACACTCCACACAAACACTTTTATCGATCAGCAAAGCACTCATCAGAGAGTGTCATACAAGTTCATCAGCGCAGAAGTAAGTCTGCCAGTGAAGGACACTGCACAAGTACACCAAACAAGAATCTGGCAGAGAAAACAGGTCTCCAGACACTCTGCTTGGTACATGTTATGATGTTTAAGAAAATGCTCTCATTGCTTTGCTTAAGTGAACTATTTTATTTGATCTTTAGTGAAGATATAAAGCATCTGGGATTTGTGAATTCACAACCAGTGTTGCCAACTTAACGACTTTGTCGCTATATTTAATGACTTTTCAGACCCCTCTAGCAACTTTTTCTGATGTTATTGAAGACTTCTGGAGACTCTGTTGCGAGACCACGTATCATTCTTATTCTTCTGCTGTTGTGGGCTCCTCTCTCACCCAAAAGCACTCACAGAAGGCGCAGTCCTCCCTCCCAGCTGCAGTCAGAGCAGGAGATGTTAACCCCTCCACGTCCAGACTGCAAGTGAATCACGCATGCGCGGAACCGCCGCTGGCTGATCCCGACCTGGTTTACAGTCAGGGCGGGATGTAAATGTAAAATTGTCTAATATAAATTACTACAGAAAGAAGGTTCATTTGTAGTTCTAAACATATTCAGGGTGTTTTTTNGATCTTTAGTGAAGATATAAAGCATCTGGGATTTGTGAATTCACAACCAGTGTTGCCAACTTAACGACTTTGTCGCTATATTTAATGACTTTTCAGACCCCTCTAGCGACTCTTTTTCAAAAAAGCGACTAGCGACAAATCTAGCGACTTTTTCTCATGTTATTGAAGACTTCTGGAGACTCTGTTGTGAGACCACGTATCATTCTTATTCTTCTGCTGCTGTGGGCTGCTCTCTCACCCAAAAGCACTCACAGAAGGCCCAGTCCTCCCTCCCAGCTGCAGTCAGAGCAGGAGATGTTAACCCCTCCACGTCCAGACTGCAAGTGAATCACGCATGCGCGGAACCACCGCTGGCTGATCCCGACCTGGTTTACAGTCAGGGCGGGATGTAAATGTAAAATTGTCTTTGTCTAATATAAATCACTACAGAAAGAAGGTTCATTTGTAGTTCTAAACATATTCAGGGTGTTTTTTTACTCAGTTTTTGTCTCTCCCACGACGTTATTCCTCTCTCCTACAGCAGCCATTGCAATTACATGCATATGGACAATTATGCAAATTGGGGATGACGTCATTTAGCGACTTCTAGCGACTTTTAGGACAGCCAATAGCTACTTTTCTTACTGAAGAGTTGGCAACAGTGTTCACAACTCACCTTTTCTTTCCTAATCCTATTGCATTTTAAAATGGTTTTGCTAATAAACAATATGCCCACGGGAGGCCACAGTCACCTTGATACAGGACAATCACTGCTCCCTGCCTCCAACATGAGTCACATATAGCTGTACTGAACATAATTGGAGGCATCTGAGTGCTGTTTTTCAATATGAAGAGGCTTGCTTAATGTAAATGTTTTGTTCCTTACAATCATCTTCAAATTAAGGCTGTATATTTGTCTTTTAAAGAAAAGGACAGCCTCTCACTCCAACCTTGTCACATATCGATGTTTGGTCATGGACTTTCCACGTCCACATACAACATGCAAGGTACCCTGGGTGCGTTGGTTGTTGACGTTCTTGATGTTCTGTCAAGTTCTGCCTGTTACATGCATTTCAAAATAAACTTCCGTTTTCACAGGAAATTTTACATTTATATACAGTCTCTTTCAAAATAAAAGCACTACATTGGTAAAACACAGCAAATTGACATTTTCTTCCTTCAAAAACTAACGCACATGTTTGGGTTTAGGCAAAAAGAACAGGGTTTGGCTTCAGAATCTTACGGGATGCGAACACCGCTCTCTCAGGTGAAAGTCGGTGTTTGTTGGACTCATCCACCCGCCCCACTCGACAAACTAAAATGGCAACCGGCCGCGCACCATGCTGACGTTAAAGGATGCCTTTTTTCGTTGGTTTCTGACGCCGCAAGTCACTGCCCAAGCGCCAGATTTCGACAACTTCGGAGTGAGACCAGGCTCTCAGTTTTCAATTCCCTAACCCTCAATTAGCCTATATACCTCAACAACTTAACTTAATTCCTAAAATTCAGATATGGCTTTTGTTTTTTTTTTTGTCACCCCAAAATATCCATCTGACCACCTCTATTAAAAGTTTCTGGGGGCATCACTGATCATTTTACCCACAGCTCTGATAATGGATACATAATTTGAGGCCTGCAACAGAGGACATTGATGTTTTTTGATAGCTTAATGATGTATAAAGCCCACATCTGTGAAGAGGACACTACCTTGGATTAATCCAACCAGATTTAATGTAATATTTGTAATGAAAGATTCAAAATCAAATTGTGCATATTTTTTCACCCTTGAACATGTTTACCAAGGGCTTACTGTAATTCTGGGTGGATAACATCCTGAATTATTTCAATATTTATGTTTTTATTATCCAAGGTTAAGAGTAAACCTAGTTATCCTGAAGTGGAGCTGTCCACTTCACTGTGGTGCTGAAAGCCACTCACAAGCAGACACTTGAGGTCTGTTCTGCAAATGTGTAAAAACCTTCCTATATTTATGTTGTTTTGATGATAGCACCATCAAAACTATATGTATGTGACTAGTCTTGTGCAATTTAGAAAATGCAGAGGGTTTTTAAATGTAACTAGTCTAGATGCAAATGTCCTCACTCATGTTGAAAATATTTAAGGTTTGTCAGCACTTTTTCTAAGGTTTTAATTTACCTACATTGGTGAATATCAAGATATGTAATATGCTGATGACTCAAGATAACTGTTATTTAACATGTTTTTATTTCTAATATTGTTCTGCCAATGAATTTAAGTTTAAAAGTGGTGAAAACTGGAGACCAAGAAGTTCCAAATCCCTCACTGATGCATTTCATACATGCAAGGCTTTGCTCAGTCTTAATTTACTATTATTTCCCTGAGTGGGTGTCCATTATGAGGCCAATGACTGGTGGATTGGCACCAATCATCCATGTGGCAATCCATTCATTCGTCGCCATGGAAACGGCCCGGGTGAATAGGGGATAAGTAGGGGCGCATGGAGAGATTGCTGACACCTGCTCTCCTCCATTTCCTCTCACCACACACACATATACTGTAAAATTCCTCACAAACATGTAAACATTATGTAACCATGCGTGCGCACACACACACGCAGAATCAGAAAGTATATTCAGAGCCTCATCAATAGCACTGCGACATGAGACATCAGCAGATTTTATTGGTTTCTGCAAGCCTTAAAGAGGATTTTTGTTCACTTTCATTCTTTACACTTCATTAACCTCAAACTGTGGAAACGTTCCCACGTTCTCAGAGCAAAGCACAGTCATTTGGTTTAATATTCATCCTTTCAAACAAGATGATTAAAAAAAAAAAAGCACGGATAAGACGTCACAGGAAATTAGAGATAATGATAATGTGTCCTACCAACTCTTACATATACTGTTACCTTGTGTTGCCCTTCATAAAAGGCACACTGTCTGCTGCACTGTCACCAGATGTCACCAGATGTACATGGTGCAGAACCAATATGAATATATGTCCTAACAAGACATCATGACCTCACATCCAGACTCAGCTTCTGTTTAGCTTCTCAATACACTCTGCCATTCAATATTTAGGGTCTGGGCAGCTAAGCTGCCAGGACACTATTGTAATCCTAGGTATTCTTCTTCTTTCTTCTTCCGAGGAAATCATACTTCCCATGGGTGAAAACTCACCAAACTTTGCACAAAGGTCCAGTCTCATGCCAGATATCCTCAGCTGTAAACTCAAGCCAATAGTCCTGATGGTGGCGCTACAGCAAGCGTCTAAAGTTCAAAACTTTGAAAATTCATAACAAATCAACCATACGTGCTACAACTTCACAACTTTCATCAAACTGTAGCCCCAATACTGAAGAAACTTTTGTACCTATTAAACCTATTAAAAATTATGAAGTTCATCACTCTGTTTTTTTCAAAAACTTCTTAAACCTATCTCCTCCCACAATTTTTGCTCAATTGACACCAAACTTGCTACAGAGCATCTTCAGACTGTCCTACACAAACTATGTTTCTCAGATTTTTGATTTATCAAAAATTGAGCCTACAGTGCATCAAAATGTTTGACTGTAAACGGTACTGTAAACATATACATGTAAATTCTTGCTAAATACATTACGGCCATAGTTACATCACCTGACCAACATTGGCGCCATGGTAGCAACTTGTAAACAGAGAACGGGTTAGCACAGGGAAATTAGCTACAGAGTCCAAAACCATTTTTTGTACCAGGCTGTAAACATGTTTATTTCTGCTGTAAAGTTGGACATTTTAACATGAGGGTCTATGGGGACTGACTCACTTTTGGAGCCAGCCTCAAGTGGCCATTCAAGGAACTGCAGTTTTTGGGCCCTTGTGCATTGGCTTCATTCAGACCTGAAGGTTGACCCATTGGTTCATATCCATAATATTCAACTCACTCATCCAAAGTAGTTACTCAGCTTTTAGCTGTAACATCAACACTGTTTGAACCTCTCTGTCCTGCTGTTATTACAGACATGTCTGAACTAAATGCAACCTCTGAACTTTTGTCAAGCTTTGACATTTTTACACGCACTAGTTTCATTTATGTGATAAGCTGTGAGTTTTTATTTTTTAAATGCTCTCCTCATCTAGACTTGTAGTGTAAACCATACTATATACTGTTGACTAAGGCTTTCTTTAATGGGCTGTATTTTTGTTGTGTTTTTAAAAATGTCGGAGGTTTTCTGTCCTTTAGAACAGGACACGAAAGTTCTGGTTTCACTTCTGTATTGACCAATATCAGCGACTCCCTGGTTTGTCAGTGGCCCAACAAACAGCTCCTTAAGCATTATGCTGCTTATTTGTTTCACAACAGAGTGTGTTGTGGACACACTCCTGCCTGTCTGTAAAGAATCAATAATTCAGGACACAAACTCCACAGATTAAAGCTTATTTGGTGTAGCATAGTGAAATGTGGAAGACAAGCAAACACACACTTGAAAACCAGGTGGATCCGGCGCCGATGTGATCCACAAGGGGAGACAGGAACTGTGTACACCTGATTGCATTCAGCAAGCAGCGGCATTTGCATAATAACATATCACAGAAAAATGTTTAAACTCAATGTGACCTTAGCGCACTCGTCACTTTTTAAATTGCCTAATGGAGCAATCCTGCGGGAGAGGAAGCTCTGAGTCCTCCCTGGAGGAGTCGGTGGGGGGCAGGAGGTGTGTGATTGGATCATTACACGGCCAATTATGCTGAACTAACCAACACCCGGCTGGACGACTCCTGGTCCGGCTAAGCTAACAAGGCAAAAGATAAGATGTGTGGGGCACTGCACATTACTGCATTAAAAAAAGCTACAAATGCTTTAGAGGCTGATTTTATATGCATTTATGTTTCGTATATGCCATTTTTTAATATCCCATGAGAGAGACCTCACAGCCTAGCACAGAGCACGTAATTACTTTGTAATTTATAAGCATGCACACTCTCTTTAGGAAACACTGATGCTGCAGTGCTTCTTTATTTGGAATATCTCAAAGCTACTCACATGCACAAGTTACTTTATCATTTTGCACCAGAATGTGTTACGTCTAAATGCTGAAAACGTCCAGGTGGAATTAGGCTGATGTTTTAATTTAGGTGCCTTCTAGCACCATGCATACATGCATTTTTAGCCAGCACCAATGGGAGTTAAATGCCAAACCCCAGCCTGGGATGCATGTAAATTATCTGTGGCGGTGATGTATCAGCATGATTTGTTCTCTGCTCATTTGTCAAAACAAGAAAATGAAATGTACACTGTTAGACCATTTGCAGTCTTTGATATCACAAAATACATCAGTTGCACAACATAAATATTATAGGCAGCTGCAGTTATCACACTGTTGTATTTCGTCGTGAATAATGGCTTCACAACTACTCAAATCAAAGCTATCACTCATGATCAATATCTATTTTTATTCTGAATGTCAGTTGAGTTTGATATTGTTGATTCAATCACTTTATTTGTCCCCAAAGCTCAGTATGTGACAACTGCCCAACTGGTTTTGTAGTTGTCTGCACATTGTTCATAAAAGGATAAGATTCACAGGACAGAGACAGCATGAACACAGCATTAACTACAGCAATAAGAAATTGTCGAGACAGAGTAGAAGCCATGCAAAGCAACAACAGATCACCACTACAACACAATAACACAACAACAACAAACAGCACTTTAGCACAAACAGACATGCAAGCAACATGAAGCACCAACACACAGATTAGCTTAAACACTAGACACAAAACATGCTAATTATCATATATCTTCTTTTACTGTGTTGAATGGACACTAACTCAAAAATTATGCTGTTTTACAAATAAACTACTGTTGTTAGAAAATAAAAGTATCCTGCTGTACTAATTAGCATAGCCTGAATGACAGAGTGTTCTGAATGTATGTTGCTGGTTTTAGTAACTGTCAGAACATGAAAGACTTTAAGCTGCCATAACAACATAAAGCATTTGATGAAGCAAACCAAATTCAAATTAACCCCCAGAAACCTCTTCTGAGAATCCATAATAGAGTTTCTATAAAACCTAATTGAGGCCTGTTTCGGCAGCTGCTGTAGCAGCAGCAGCCCACAGGAGCTGGAGGAGCTGGAGGAGCACACCGGCTCTGAAGCTACAACAGCCTCAGTCTCTGGTCCTCCGTCTCAGCCTCCTGCTCTGTGCCTCTGCCCGTCTGCCTTCTGCCCCAGAACTCAGACTTTGCCTCAGTTCTTGCCCTTCAATCTAAACACTGGCTATAACTGTCTCCTTCAATCTAGCAGCCTATCTTTAACTCTGATGTCAGCCTTTTCTCTCAGACTACATGCTTCTGGCTGCAGCCTTAATTGATACTTCACCTCAGAGAGCCTCAGCCCGTCAGTATGCTGCCCATCCTCCCAAGTGGCAGTCAGGGATTTTCAGTCCACAGCCTTCTCTAACATCAGGATACTGATGTTAGAGATACTTATACTGCAGCTTATATGCAAAAATTTTACCCCGCACTGTTCTTTATGAGATTTTGATTATAAGGGACAGTTCATCAACCTCAAGCTCCACAGTCTCAGGCTGAACTTGCCTCTTGAAATGTTTACATGCTTTTGTCATCAAGAAAGCCCTTTCCTCATACTGTCTGTGCTGGAACACCTGCATTAACACTCTGAGATTCTCCATTTTGGTCTCTTTCAGGACCCCTCCCAAAAAAGCCCAGTCTGCTCTGATTGGTCAGTGTTTTTGTGCCGCATCTTGGTGTCTCTGCATCATTCTTGCAGCTGGGGAATGACTGTAACAGAATATAGTGGCACTTTCTACCATGAAAAATCACCAAGAAAAGCTTCTTAACACAGTTGAACATGTTTAAAGGAATATGACTGAAAATTGAGGGAGAAATCAACAACATCAGCAACCAAGATTACATGTTTCCCTGAAGTTAGCATGTAGCTACATGTAGCAGCAGTGTATGAAATGAACACTTGCAGTAGTGGGTCTGGAACAGATGACCTGAAGAGATCCATCATGATCTGACGTCAGCTTGTAGCCAAAGTAGAAAAAATATTGGCAACAGAGTAGGCCTATTGACAACAATCTGAAGCATGAGGTTTATACTCACAGGGATTACTTTCACATATATTTACCTCTTTATTTCAATCTTTAAAGTTCTGGTAAACTGTAAGGTTAGACTGACCAAACGTCCTCTTTTGCCTGGACATGTCCACTGTTGACGTCCTGTCAAAAGTGGACATGTCCTGAGGGTGTTTATAAATTCTGTGTCCAGGATTTTTTGGGCAGGCCTGAAATAACTGCTTGATGACACACTAAAGTCATCCTTAACATAATCCCTCCCCTACTTCATATACTACATACACATATACTCACGTTAGAGCACATAGCATCGGTGTTGTTTTGTTCACATCCTAGTGAGTACGCTACGTACCAAGCTCTCTGAGCTCTTTCAGTTTAATAAATACATGAATAAACATCTCTGTAAAATGCCACAGTCATATAAACACAAGAAAATGAATCCTGGATGCACCTGAATCCACTACCCGGCCCATCAGCAGCTACTGCTCACTGCTGTGGGTGTGTTCTTTGAGCTAAGGTTAGCTACAGTTAGCTGCTGAACAAGAGGCTGTTGCTGCAGTGTGCGATTCTGGTTTTTTGGCTCAGGTTGTGTGTGCTGTGCTACCACAGACTGTGTGTGCTATTAGATTAGCTGTTAATGACAGTCTGCTCATTCTTCGGCTTGGGGAGTGTTTGTGCTACTGGGCTAGCTGCTAACGAGTGGTGGCTCGTTCCTCTGCTCAGGAGCTTGTTTTGTACTACTGAGTTAGGTGTGAACAAGAGTGTGTGTTTCAGCTCCTTCAGCTGCTTATTTTTTCACGATTTTGACACCTAATTTTCTATTTTTAGGGATTTTTTTAATCATTCAAATTTAGCTAGATGAATAATAATGTTTTTATGTGGTGTGACAAACTCATTACACATAGCCTGTTTATTTTTGCTTTCCCCAAACTTAAAACTTTTAATAAGAACATCTGACACTGTAAAATAACAGGATATAGGAAAAAGCATTATAGGTCCCCTTTTAGCGACCCTTGTCTGGAACCTTTCCTTTAAATCGGTCTAGACAGACGTGGTCAAACAACGAAGACCAACCAACCAAATGCCCCACAGTTCTGTTGCCTAGCAACACATTGAGTGAATATTTCATTTATCACAGTAGGGAATTGCATTTAAATCGTCACATAAATTGAACTGATTTAGTTTCCTCCTGTGTGCTTCTCAAAATGTTGTAGATTCTCACATTTTGCCCCAAAACCTTTTTGCTTCTGATCTAAATTTAAAGATGTAATTAAGTGAACATCTCTGAGTACTTCACATTAAACTTACTGTAATCCTCCAAACAGCCCAGGAGCAAAAAATATCAAAGGATAAGAACAATCACTATGTCCACTCTTTGTCTCTCCTCTGTGGTGGGAACACCAGTCAGCAGCGAGTTTGCGGGTGCAGGTGGCGGCAGATGCTGATACTCTGAAAGCCATTAAGTGTAAATATCAGTCCTGAATTGTGGATCACATTCTGTCTGCCTCAATTACCTTGACTGGGGGTAGCAACCCATAAAAATGGGTTTGGGAGCAAAGCTGAAACCCATGGAAAGGATACATCTTCCTACTCCATAGCAATGTAGGTTCATGTAAGACAGATGCACGCCATAAAATTACAGCCACTGTTTAAACGTGATAAATTAAAATTTGTACTGTGCTCTTAGCTCAATACCAGTGGAATTATAGATTGAATTTCTCATGCAGAGCCTCTGTAATACATATACATGAGATTCAACACAAACCAGCTAAGTGGAACATAGTCCGTCCTATGATTCATATTTTTGTGCAGCTCCAATCCGATCAAACTCAGTCATCCAGCATCTAAAGCCCCCCGCACTCTGCTCTGCTCTGATGTTGTACAAAACAGCAGATTGATGTGGAACATTAATACAGGTGCACGAGCAAGAAAAATGTCTGCCACTGTATATTACAGTATAACCAGAGGCCAGAGTGTATTGATATTCCCATAACACAACCCACTGGCCCTCTGGCCAAAAGACACAGCATTTTGTTTTGATTTTTAATAGCAGGTCAATATTTCCTCTGGTGCTCTCAGCCAAAACTGACGCAAATCAATAGTTTGACATTGAACTGTATCCTTTTTGAGAGATATCCTACACACTGCTGTATTTATGTGTTTGTTCATTTTTTTATTTTGATTTATTATGAACAGGTGTGATTGAATAATGTGAATGACGAGAAAACGGGTGCTTCTTGTGTTGATTCATCATAATCATTGTGATTTTGTTTGTTTTTGTTTATAAATTGCTAATTTCACCTTCATTTACTTTTATTTTTTCAAATTCGTAGTTATTTTACAATGCAACGTCAACTCTGTCCATGTTTTTGTTACTGTGATTGACCCAGAAATTTAGACTATATTCTCTGTCAAAATATTAATTTAAAATCAAATCAAAATGTTGATTTCAGTAATCAATCTAATGATTTTTTGCCCTGCAGCAGCACAGCAAACATGTAAATTAAAAGTCCCTTAATGACTTTATGAGCATTATGCAGTCTTAGAAAAATCATGATGTGGGGCAAAGGGCACAACTGTACAGTGATGTAACAGTGCCATGCATTGATGCGTGCGTGTGTGTGTGTGTGTGTGTGTGTGTGTGTGTGTGTGTGTGTGTGTGTGTCAAAAGCTGTACATGTTAGCAGAACATAAACAACACGCAGTACATTTCTCTGAACTGCCAAACACTGTTGTACCGACAGAACCTGTCAGTAAATACAGCAGGAAAAATGCTGCCACAGCAGTTTCTGGGGGAAATATTTTGAAGACGTTTTTGGTTTACAGACTGTTGTTGGGGCTCATCTAAGAGAATAAAGAACTCTGTTTCACATCCATCCATTTCACAGAAGACGACTACTATTAAACCTGTTTGAATGTTTAATTACCAATTAATCTCATGAACACTGTTTGACTTGTGTAGTGCAAAAAAAGAGCAGTGTATAATTGTACAGAGCAGCTGACCAGAATGCTTTGGACGAGGTGCAGATTAGAATATTCATTTTATAACCCAATGTCGCCGTCCAGTCTGATATTTCCTGCCATGCTTGAGTTTATTTTCTTGAGCCTCAGTATGAGCAGTGAGTAAAATGACATAACTCCAGTTTATGTATGCACAAAATTGACTTTACCACCAGTCTTGTCAACAGTAAAAATGTCCCTGCCATATAGAGAATAGATGAATGGATAACTTCTGCCTCCTGTTAATGTCGGAATCCTCTCCGTGAGGCATTTTAAAGGAGACAGACACAGATTTTCCTCATGTGCTCTGTCAGTGACCCCAAATACTAACTGATAACTATGACTTAAATGTATCTATCCTAAAATAATAATAATTAATCATTTTTTTCATATGACATTAATTACATAACTAAAAATGTTTTGAGAGGAGAAAATATATTTTGCATGAATTAATGCACATATAAAGGTTTCTTTTACCAAAAGATGACTATTGTATTTCAAGTAGTCTGTGACTTATGGAAAATGTAAAAAAAAAAAAAAAAAAAGAAAAAAAAAAATTAATTAATTAAAATGTAGCAGTTGCCCCCGGTCTCCCCTCGTCCTTGTGTGTTAAATATGTTGGTAGAGTGATGGTTAAAGAGGCTCAGTATGTGACCACGTCTGTGTCACTAATATGCTTTTATTTCACACTAATGAAAAAGCTTATGAATAAATAAATTAGCCATTAAAATGGTAATTAAATAAGATTTACATATTTGTTTAGTCATTGCCACCTCTCACTTGACTCTGCTTGGAGACACAGAGACAAACAAAGAGTTTGGTTCAATCTTGGATGTTTGAACTCATTCAACATAAAACCGAATACATATCCGAGATTAAGTGTGTTATCTTAAGAGCCAGTGGCCAATTTAGCTCGCTATGGGTAAATACAAATGTAGCCTCAGTGCCTTCTGCTGTTGTCTGTCTTTTGGAACCTAGTTTTTTATTCTGTAGGCTCCTTTGTTTTATCGCCAATGTCAGGCGAAATAAATACCTCGATTCAAAGACATTAACATCTCCCAAAGTTTTAAATGCATCCATCATCAGTCAAATGTTACAAGTTTGTTTTTTGTCAGTCTTGGAATAAATGCTAACACATAGCCATCACCTATTAAACCTCTGGGGTCTGTGGGTATGCCAATTGGTTGGTTGAAGGTTTCATAGGTTTTCAAATACTTTTAGCTCTGCTGCCAGTTCCAGGATCCACCACACTGGTCAATTCAATCAATCAATCAATTTTATTTATAAAGCCCAATATCACAAATCACAATTTGCCTCACAGGGCTTTACAGCATACAACATCCCTCTGTCCTTTGGACCCTCACAGCGGATAAGGAAAAACTCCCCCAAAAAAAACCCTTTAACAGTTGAAGAACACAGCGCCCTGGTCAAATTCATATCCAGAGTTGAGCAGCTCGGTGGCAAGGAGGGAGGCATTGCCGAAGCTGGGGGACTGTAGTCAACAGCTATTGCATTTAAAGTCATAATTTTGTGCAGACATTCATGGTCCCCAGAGGATTGAAGTCTTCAGACTGAGATGACTGATATATCTCAACAGGTAATGGATGGATTGCTAGTATGAGCATTTTGTTAGTCCTATATTTTTAATGCCAGTGCTGGCTCTAAGAATGGAAATGATGACGGACTTAAATAGCCCCACAACCACTGAATGGAAATGCAATAATTTTATACACACTTTTCCAGGTATTAGTTTTACTCCAGATATTAGTGTGAAAAAACGTGGTTGTGCCAGGTTTGGCAGCTTAAAGAGAGAATTCCCTGCCACAAGTCTTACACATAATAATTATTCTCATATACCCAAAATGACACAGTGCAGTTTATATGACACGAGGCAGCTCTGTCATCCGTCACTGAAAACATGTATTTCTTTATGAATTGACCTTTTACCTTGTACACTCAAAATGCCATGTTGCATATTCATCTGCTGCACCTCAGTCACCTCTCTCAACCTGTGTCACTGATGTTATAATAAATTATGACAGGAGGTCAAAACAGTGTCAAGGCACATTAACAGACAATACATCGCTCATCACATGTCTGAACATCTCTGTTGGTTTGACACTCCCCTGATACTTGGACTGACAGTTTTATTAAATAGTACTTGATGTGAGAAAAACGTGCATGAATTTACAGCCATCAAAAGTGAAATGATATAAATTAACTTACTACTGCTGTTTGATTTAGAGGTATGCTTCATTCTGGCATTTCTCCAAAAATGTTCTCAGAATCAAATCCCGATTAGGTGAGTATTTTAATCTACACTTTTATATCACGATGTTGTTCTTAAAGATGGTGCTACATTTAAGCATAAGCTGGCTTGGCAGGAACATTTTGGCTCCTCTCTCCCTCCATACTCTCCCTCATCGACTTCTACATTCCTGCCTGGCTGTGAGAAGAGTGAAGGAGGCAGGGACGGAGGCCAGTATTTGTTTTACTTCGCCGCTGTGTTTCCACCCTCCCTTTTTTTAGAAATGCACCCTGGGTTCTTTTTGTGAATCACCCGGCAACAGACACATCACTTTGTCTCCATCTTTTCACTGCGAGCGGAAACGTTGCACCGAGGCTCTTCTGGAGAGGCCTAGCAGCGTCCTACCTGACTGACTTACCAATGAAGAGCCAGACACATTCTATGGGCCTGCAGTGTTCCACATAACTGGTCCTGACAACAGTCCCTCCCTCTCCCCACCACCCGAAAGGAACAGAGGCTTTTAGGATTAAGAGACATGGAAAAGCTACCGTACAGGGCTTCGTCTGTCTGTTTGTTTGTTTGTCAGTGTGTCTTTCCGTTTACCACCCAGTCTTTATCTCTCTTTCATATGCCCAAATACACACATTGATTTCCATAAGCTCTGGAGTGTTAAGCCAACATACAACAATGTTAAAAAAAATGTTAGTTGAATCTTGGTATTCAAGATGCTGAACCAGACTTTACGTCGGTTGGCAAGTGCTGAAACTGCAGACGATTCATGCAGTCAATGTTAAAGGTCAGTGTTGAAGGGGTAAAGCACTGCCAAAGTGAAAACCACTGTCCCAACAATAGTATGGGTTCATTTTTCAATCATAATTTTTTACTTTGGCAGAAATATATAAAGAACTTCCGGACAGATTGCCATGAAATTTGGTACAGAAATTCACGCTCTCCAGAGGATGAATCCTAATGACTTCAGTGATAAATTTTGAGTGATATGTCTTAACAACTATTACATAGACTGGCTGTGTACTTTGGTACACACAGTCATGGTCACCCAAGGATTAATTGAAAACACTTTAATGATCCCTTAACAACCCGGTCTCACTCCGAAGTCGTCGAAATTCAGGGCTTGGGCAGTGACTTGTGGCATCCGACACTGACTGTCTTTAACGTCAGCATGATACGAGGTTGGTCACCGTTATAGTTTAATGGCGCTCGGTGGCGTCAGGGGGAAGCGCTGCGGGAATGGAAGTTAAGGCGACGAAAGTCTGGGTAGGGCGGGCGGGAAGGTGATGGATGGGTCCAACAAGCACAGACCTTCACCCGGGAGAGCAGTGTTTGTGTCCCATAAGATTGTAAAGCCAAACCCTGTTTTTTTTTCCTAAACCTAACCACGTGTGTTAGTTGTTGAGGGCAAAAATGCTTCAACACTTCACTTTATTGTGTTTTATCAACAAAGTGCTTTTATTTTGAAAGAAACTATGTAAACGGTAAATTTCCTGTAAAAATGTAAGTGTATTTTGAAAGAAGACAAAGCATGTAAATGGCAGAATTTGACACAGCGTCCCAGATCATCAAAAACCAATGCACCCAGGGTACCCTTCACGTCATATCTGGAAGTGGAAAGTCCATGACCAAACGTTGATATGTGATGAGGTCAGAGTGAGAATGTGTTACCCTTAACTTTTTATAGAGCATCATCATCATCAGGTCAGAACTGTAATGTGCCCAATACTTTGCTTTACGACAAAAAAGCTGCAAAACTAAAGACCTCCAGGCATCAGCTGTACTTTGTGTTTATTGCTAATTAGCAAATGACAGCATGCTAACATGGTTAACCAAGATGGTGAACATAATAAACATTCAACGTATCCTCATACAACAGTTCGTATGATATCTAAGGAACTAGCACTCCTCGAATGACGTTACGTACTTTATGTTACGTTGCATAGTCTAAGGTAAGTAAAGTTAATTTAAGTTCAGGGATGGCTGGGCATCTTTAAGTTTAGACAAGTAAAGTTATGTAAGATAGGTTAGGAAAAGCAACATGGTGACAAAGTACCATAAAATAACTCAAGGTTCACTTGTTTTACACGGTAACAAACACCTGTCTCCTGGAGAAAGTCCTGTGTTGTTTGTCTCGTTATACAAACTTTGAGTCTTCTTGACTCCCATCAGCGCATTGGTCACATGATCGCAGCCTTCCCAATTATGTGTGATATGAATGAACTACTGGCTCATTATTACGTAGGTCAGGGGTGTCAAACATACGGACCACAGGCCAGAACTGGCCCACCGAAGGGTCCAATCTGGTCCACTCAAGTGTAAAAACTGCAGTCATGAATTCCAATTTTTCAATTTAATATACTGTTATTCCTATTCATCTAAATGAACTAGTTCCCTCTTCACAAAGATAAATGGGAAGCCAGTGTGCTTGGTATGCTCACAGCACCGTAACATCAAAACGGGGAAGAATCTGAAGGCTTTGTTATGAGTTTGACACCCCTGATATAGGTTATATACGAACTGTGGTGCATTACTTTTCGTAGGTATACATATAAAGCGTACATGAGAACAGCCTAAAACATTATATCTGCATGCAGCAGTCATAGTTAGCATGTTAGCATGCTTTAGCATTTAGAGCCACTGGCATGGCTTTAAACTCTCCTCATAGCTGTTTACGTTAATCCACAAGTCATTCTGGTTTATACAAAATTTATCTCACATGAGATCCTGCTTGAGTTGCAGTTTTCTAAGAGCTACATGTGGGTGCTGTTATTCAGAGCCTATGTGTGTGTGTGTGTGTGTGTGTGTGTGTGTGTGTGTGTGTGTGTGCAAAGGCTCCAAGAAATACTGAAAGTGAGAGGCAACATTTGTGAAAGGCTCTGTAAACATTTCTGCATTATAAAATGCATCTGTCTATTATCACCGTCCTCATCATCTGCATCGCCATTTTGTCTTCCTCACATGATGACCAATAATCTGCTCTACAGTTTCAGAGCATCACATTTGTCCCCCCCATGTCTGAGCGGTGAAACTGACAGGGGGCCAGCTGTCTGCCTGTGTGTTTGCCTGTACTCTACTCTCTATTACTACCACCTCCTTCTGTAATTACAAGCTCCACTGCACACAGGCTCACCATCAGGTGGGGCCGGGGCCACAAGCGCAGCTCCACCAGCTCTCATCACTGTGGCATTTTGAATTCCCCTCGTGTGAGAGTTGCAGGCCAACGGGAGGCTTTTTGCACATCTGAGGTGCCACAGCCTGCAGGCCAATCAGCCAGTTGGGATTAAAAATGCTAAATTTTGTTTTATATCATTAGAAGGTTAGCTCACCCCTCATTGGTTCACCATCTGGGCGTTCTTCTCTTCCCTCTCAGTGGTGTGGCTTCTCTGTTGCACTGTATCAGCACTGCACAGCCTACAGCATGGCGGACGGAGAGAAAGAGAACAAAAGATGGAAGGGGAAGATTTGGAGAGATGAGCACAGGGGGGGAAGCAAAGGAGGCAAACTGCGAGAGAAATGGGGAGAAAAAAGAAAAAGAATATGGAAAGGATGGAAAACATATTAAACATTTTGACACACTCCAGAATTTCATGCATCCATTACAGCGACATAAGCCGTGATATTGCACATGATGCCACTTGACATTTAAATGAAGCTACTCTGGCACCAAATTATCCCAAGTCATGATAAGGTGTCACCTGACAGCTTTGCGACGGTGCAACGAACTTGCAATACAGGAAAAATTAATCACCATCACAGTTTTCATCAGTCAGGCGTTTGTCATTCCCAAAGTCAGTTGTAGATTTTCTTTTAATACTAACATTGGTTTAATCCTTGCTCATTTTCACGACTCCAAACTTTAACTGTTAAACCCTGCGAGAGTCTAATCTCCCAGTGAGACCCTAATAATTTATCTCGATATGGGAGTTAAAGTCTGCATTAAGACTGCTCATTTGGGATGTTCCACAAGGGTATTTCATTTTGGAAGACAGCTGGCTAAGAAGATTATAAGCAGAGTTTTCAATTTATCTCACACATCCTGACTCCCTTTATTGGCTGGGACCCTCTTATCATGTTTTGCCAGGAGCGAGAGCAGCCACTGGCATCTTCCTCTGTATCTGCTACTTGGTCGTGGCTGCATTTGATGCAACATTACACTTCTTATTTTTACCCATAGTGCCTTTCTTTTCAAAGCTGTTTCATGTTAATCACCCCAGAAGTTGTATGGAAGGAAGTTTGGAGAATGAAAACAGTGAGCAAGTGTCACTTAAGTGTGCCCAAGTGTTATTTATGGCAACTTGATGGACTCTATTTATTGTGTTTTATGTTATTATACATCAACTGGCCCCTGAGTGAGCCAGAGAGGATGAGAGAGGGAGGGAGAGAGAAACAGAGAGAGAAGTTGCTGATGTAAAAAAAAAAAAAAAAAAAAAAAAGCTGCAGGAGTAAGGATATAAAGCCTTGAGACAAGAGGATGCTCCTCTCTCAAACCCGCTGCCATCTCAGTGGTAGAAATGTTGGAGTTGGGGAGGGTCGACTTTGAGGTGACATTGACGCTATGTAGATGAGAGTGAGGATCCTGCGCTCCATGTTACGTCCCTGCTCGCTTCAACTCAGACGGCGGCAGCTCCTTTCCCCGTCTTCTCTCCCCTCCTCTCTTTCAGCACCACTCCTTTCAGGACAGCACCTCGCGCTCAAAGACGCATTTGTTCGCCGTCCTCCCCTCTCAGGATCATATATTTGCTCGCTGTCGTCGGATGCAAAGTTTCCAACCTTGGTTTTATTCTGTGAAAGTGGAAGGAAGTAACTTTTTCTGAAATTTGGATTTTTCCCATCGGGGAAGCAATCTGGAAAATAAAAGGATTTTATTGTAAGTATCCTGCTGCACAGTGTGCATCCTATATGAGTCAGTGATATATTTGTGTTTGCTGATGTACTTATCACAGGCGAGGACCGTTGTGGAATTTGGCGAATGCAGATGCGCTGAATTTGGCAATGTGCGCGGATGTGCGGCTGCACTTCACTTGATGGCGACGCGAGAGACTCGTCTCACGAGGGTCATTAGCGTGTTTGATCCTTCAGTCCTGCAGCCAAATGTTTCAAAAATGTCAAATGTTAATTTGTGATCTGCGCAGAAAAAAATGCACACGATTGCTTGTTCACTATTCCCAATTTGTCTCGAGGGGGTGCGTCTCTTTGAAGTCAAATTTTGCATGAACGTAGAATAATTTTTACAGGTTTGATATGAAAATGTCTCTGAAACTAAACAAGGAAAGATTTGTGACCGTGTTGCCTCACGTTGCTTTTCGCAATTACGCACGCGGGTTAATGGAGAGCGCAGAGAGCGCGCTCCACCTTTCATTCTTTCAACTATGAGCAGATGTTTATTTTGCATTTTAAAAGCAAAAATAAATATAAATAAATAACGTATATTTTTAAATGCAGAACATGCTGAAAACATGTTGTGTGAAGACCTAATTGTTTGAATCAATGCTGATTAATTAAGTAAAATAAATATTAAATATTGAAACTGTCCCGCAGATATTTGCTGAAAATGTCTATTGAAAAACTCCAGTGAGTTATTCGCCTCTCCAGGTGATTCATTAGACAATACCGCTGCGCCTGACTTCTAAACGTGTTTAATTGCTCTTCTCTTGTACCGGAGCAGAAGGAAGTGGGCCATTGAATTTAGAGCATAATGACTCAAGGACAAGAGCAGGCTCTAAATTTCTGCTAACATGCATTCACTCCAGGCAATTAAAAGTGATTTTTATTGCATGAGAAGTCTTTATTTGATCCCGTGGGGTTCACGGATCGAGAGGCACATTTTTTTCTCCCTCCACCCCTGAAGAAATGTCATGGAATTAGAATGGATGCATGCATATTAATCGTGTAAAATGATATTTTATTAGTAGTATAAAACTTTTTTTTTTTCAGCACAGGCCAGCACTACGCCCACCGTAATAAACGATTCAATCATATTTGATTTTAAAATATTTTTTCTTCCAGAGAAAAAGTGGGAAAAATAATTTCACTTTAATCACATATTTTTCTAGAATGTTAATACATTTAACAATTAAGGCAGAATTACGCGAATAAGTCCTATTGGACGCCTGCAGTTTAATTTTATAAAATGTTTCATGAAATATACAGGTACATTTTAATGATCTCACATTTCTCTTTCTTTTTGAATTTTTCTATGTATATTTATACATATGTAAATATGTTTTCAGGGTCGCTGGACCGCTGCTGAGCTGCTCCTGATCACTCTCATCACCCCAATTATACGTCTCAGTTATCTGGGAGCTGGGTGCACAGGACGGAGAAGCTGCTGTTTGCCTGGACCGGTGCTGAAACCCCCTCCTCTCCACTGGTCAGGACTAACCCACACGCGCAGTGACCATGGCCACCAACGGGACCAAAGCCTCGGACGGACACGTCTTAACGGAGACAGTGAATGACGCGCCCACCACCACCACCACCACCACGCCAAACGACAAACCCAAAACCTTGGTGGTGAAAGTGCAGAAGACGAAAAAAGATATACCCGAGAGAGAAACATGGGGTGGAAAATTTGACTTTCTTCTCTCTTGTGTCGGATACGCAATCGGACTCGGAAATGTCTGGAGATTTCCTTATTTATGTGGAAAAAACGGAGGAGGTAAATCAGGAATTTATGGCGATTTTTTCATTTATCCACACACCAAAAGGAGTGCAAAGATCTCGACATCAATCCTGCCAGTTTGCTCCCGGAGATTTAAAAAAATAAAAATAAAATAAAGCTAAAGTGTATCCCTACCCCCACCATCCAATCCGTGCGTAATTGCGCACAAGCGAAAGCCTGCACTGTGATCTGTGACGCAGCGTGAAACTCCTTTTACCAAATGTGTTATCTGGATGAATATTAATAGTTTCTAATTCACCTTCACTTACACCCCTTTACCTCTCACCTCTCATTCAGGGGCCTTCTTGATTCCCTACTTTTTGACCCTCATATTTGCTGGCATGCCCCTCTTCTTTCTGGAGACGGCTCTTGGTCAGTACACTTCTATTGGAGGGCTTGGAGTGTGGAAGCTGGCCCCCATGTTCAAAGGTAAAAGACACGTTTACGTTATCCTCCCTCAGGCCTTAAACTGTAGTTTTTATGTCAAAATTGGCTGCTTCATGAAAATGAGGTTGATTAACAGACACAGGCACACTCGGAAATCGTGGCTCTTGGTGATTACGTAACAAAGGCCAAAGGTTTATCCTCCTTAAAAGACAACATTTAAATAAATACAACTAATATTTTTATTCTAATTTTACATCAACACAAATATTTAAGCTCAATTTAACATCATGCCTGTACTCTTCCATTGTTTCAGGTGTGGGTCTGGCTGCTGCTGTTCTGTCCTTCTGGTTAAATATCTATTACATTGTAATCATTTCCTGGGCTCTTTACTATCTGTACAACTCCTTCACTACTGTGAGTATTTGATATTTATATTTATGCTTTTATAATAAAGGGATGTAATATTAGGACTTTACCTTAAAAAGTGAGGGGAGAAAAAGAATTCAAAAAATCACAAGCGTCTCTTCAAATCAGAACAAAGCAGGTTTTTTTCTGTCCTTTTTTTTTTTTTTTTGCCCAGGTTAGTATTTTTTTTTTTTGCATAGTAACCCCTTTAGTTATGTGGCAGGTTCTTTTTGCCAGCACCTCTTATATAAGAGTGCACAGCCCTTAACAGAGTATGACATTTATTACTTCCTTTCCCACATAATTAGCGCCTTACACAAGGTATTGATAAATGCATTTGGCGATGAGGCATTCACTCCTCTGAGAAAAGCATGAAATCTCAATGAGTATTATGGTCTTGGCTGCTCGACAGCCAGGGAGAATGGGACCCGGCGGTGGGAGAGTGGTCCAAGTAAAAAGAGCTGTCTGTGTGATTTTTTTTTTTTTTCTTTCCCCTTTTTTTTTTTTTCTTTAATTTTCAGGAGCTGCCATGGCAGACTTGTGGCAATCCCTGGAACACAGAGCGCTGCTACACCAACTACAGCATCGCAGACACCAGAAACCTCACCAGCGCTGTGGTGGAGTTCTGGGAGTAAGCTGGACATAAGAGTCTGTTTAGATCACTAGGTTGCTGCAGATTTAAGCTACACAGAAAGGTCATGGTGCCTACTGTGCATGATAGAGATCAGGGTTGGGGTCTGATGTGGCCATTTGGGTCTAAGGATCCAATGGTTCACCAAATCCCTTAATAATATCCATCTATCTAGATACATCTAAGCAGAAAGAATGTGAGCATACCATAAAAGGCCTCAAACAATCTTAAGAAATTTTTTTTAATAAGAGCAAAAAAAAAAAAAAAAATGTGTTTAGACATGCGTGCATGCAAGCATGACTTCCCCTGACTGTGGCGCCTTAAAAAAGCTTTAGGGGTGAGAAAATAAAGCCAGGGAGAGGGCTCTTTGTGAGTATCCAGACATGTGTGTACATATTTGTGTGAGCACCCATGCGTGCAGCATGTATGAGATCGAGGATGCATTTGTGCGTTGTAGTAAGACCACTTTACTCCTTCCCTGCAGACGTAACATGCACCAGCTGACCGATGGCCTGGAGAAGCCCGGGGAGGTCAGGATCCCACTGGCTATCACTCTCGCCATTGCATGGGTGCTCGTCTATTTCTGCATCTGGAAGGGGGTCAGCTGGACTGGCAAAGTAAGTATAGGGAGAGGGAACGGACAGAAACAAAGTGGGAAAATAAAATCCAATCATGAATTGAATTTGGATCATCTTTGTGGTCAAGGTCGTCAAATTGGCACAATGATCACATGACTTCTTCATGCTAGTGTAGGTTGAGCTGAAATCCATTCAATGACACTGTTTTCTTAATTTTAGAAGCTTTACTGTCATGAAATATTTCAAAATCATATAAAACAACATTGCCATAACACCCTAGATATGACAACCACCTTCACGTTCCACAAAGGGATACAAAGGCCTAAAAGCCATACAAAAACCACAAAACCAAATGTTTGTGATCAGCATTTTTCTTACTTAATGTCAGGTTGTTGTTTTTTTAAGTTATTGCAGATTCAACCTTTTTAAAACATAACAGTGTCAGTGACATCTGTTCATTTCTTATTCAGTCGACATGCTCTCATGAATGATCTGAACTGTGTTGGCTTTGATAGCACAGTGTGAAATTAGTTCGGATAAGGAGGGAAATAGTGCACTGGAAGTGTGCTGAACCCAACCATTCTGGGGTCAACTTGCCTCCGGGGAATGGCTGACTAGGTCACTGTGCTGCACTGTGCTGCGGGGATGGCGCCACAGTACTGTAACACTGTTCATGATGAGTTGAACAACTTAGCAGTTTTCACTTCTTCTGCAGTCGTGTTGCCTCGCAGAGCACATAGTAATGCTCACTAACAGTGTTGATTAATACATTAGTTTTGGCTTATAGAAGGCAATATTCTGTTTTTTCTGACAGTAACTTTGTGTCCCACAGGTGGTGTACTTCTCAGCCACATACCCTTACTTCATGCTGTTCATCCTGTTTTGCCGTGGCATCAGTCTGCCTGGTGCATTTGATGGAATCCTCTTCTATATCACACCAGACTTTGAGAAGCTGAAGCAGTCTGAGGTATGCTCTCTGTTCTGAGCTTAGATGTCTTAAAACGGTCTCTGTTCAGGAACACATATAGCTCTCTGCTGACCGCCAAAATAAAGGTGGCTGCAGAGGATAAGCTGAGCCCCAGTGGGAGGTGTTCTGGCTTTTTGGGGCAGAGTTGTTTACGGGGTGGAATTAAACCATAGAGGTTACTATACAGGTATATACTTACTATACCTGTATAGTCATTTAGGTCAGTGAGTGTCCAGCATTAATACTGACACTCACAGAAAATGTATATTTTACGATCACTGTTAATCTATCAGTGTATGTTGCAAATATTTAGCCTTGAGCAGCTGAACAACAAGATCATAAAAATGCCTATCTATAGTTGTATTATTTAAGCAGATGCAGGCTAATTATAAAGTATACTGTTGAGGCGGTCTCACACACAGCTGCTGAAAGGCCAAAGCATGCCAGTGGCATTCAGGCTGATGCATCAATGTCCAGAAATCCTATATGATCTTATTGATTTTTTTTGGATGATACTATGATTTATTCCATAATGATTGTGAATACATGAGTTAGCCACCTCATTAAAGCTCAAGAAGAAGATGAGATGAGGCTAGATGAGGTGTGGAGAGACATCATTAGACAAGGCAAGGTCTCGCTGAGTTAAGTCGATCACGAGGGGATGCAGTGGGATCAGACTGGATCAGATAGGGCCGAGTGCAACAAGGCAGCACTGCCATTACTGCAAATGTTTACAAGAATGCAATAATGCACGTGGCTTAATCAGCCCATCTAGTTAAATTAGCTGAAAATGCCAAAGCAGGTCATATCAATAGTAAAATAAAATGATTCCAAGGCCATTTTTAACAACAAAATATCTCTATTTGGTATTAGCTTAGCATCTTACATGTCTACACCTGGTTATTTTAACATATTTGTGTTTATCTTGGTGCTCCAGGTGTGGCTGGATGCTGCCACTCAGATCTTCTTTTCCTACGGGCTGGGATTAGGCTCTCTGATCGCTCTTGGTAGCTACAATCCCTTCAACAACAACGTATACAGGTAGGTGAATATATAATGTTGCATTTCAGGTTTATTTACCACATGAATTTAATACCTGCGTCTAGCACCGGTCACTCACGCATCTATTTTATTTATTGATCGATTTTTTTTTTTTTTTTTTTTGAGGAGACTGTGCAGTTGTCTCGTCCTGGGATTATTTTTGGTTTCCTGGCAACATACTGTCTGCTGCACCTTCTATTTTGGGACCATTTGAGCCTCCAGCTGTATCAGTCGTTTCATTATTTTGGCTCTACTCTCTGTTTTACACGCATGTTAGGCACAGACGTTTGGTTTGCCTCAGCCTCTGTCACATTGTCGGATAAACACTGGTCTGCAGCCCAACTATGTACCTAAATGGTTCCAACTATTTTGATACGGCAGGAGCTCACTGCCATTTTAACAGAATGGGTCAATATAAATGTATTCAGCCGCTGTGTTACTGCAGGATGCAAAATGGCTCTCCGCCGTCCCTTCCCCCCACGCCTCCCGACAATGTGTGACGGGTTGATAAGGAATTGATATAGGCGTGACAATGGCTGCCTTGTGCTTTGTCTCTCCCCTACAGAGATTCTGTCATTGTCTGCTGCATCAACTCCTTTACCAGCATGTTCGCCGGCTTTGTCATCTTCTCCATCGTGGGATTCATGGCCAACGTAACAAAGAGACCCATCGCTGATGTGGCAGCCTCAGGTAATTGCAATCAATGTTGAAACTCGATAGTGACAATCGGCACAGGCAAGAGATGCGATGGGAAAAATTAGCCCTTGAAATTGCTAGATGTTATTCTTCCAGTCAGAAAGGGAAGGTTTTAGCTTGTCACTGGATGTCAGCTCTGATTCCTGGGTTTATTGGACAGAAAAAATGCTCAGTGATTCTGCAAAACTCTCTGTTCTTTGGAAACACTCAAGTTTGACTTTCAGCATTGGGACTTTTTTCTCCCAAGGACACTTTGGATTTGAAACCCAGTAATGCCTCCAAGAGGGAGGCAATGCGCAATTGCTACCCCCCTCCAGAAGAGCCCGTCTGTCTTTAAGAGGCTGTGGCACACTCATTTCTTAAGCCAGCATGAAAGTATCCTGTGAAACTAGACAACCTAAGGCATCCATTGGTACCAACCTTGTCGGCATAGCTTGTCGAGAAAGAGCCTAAATAACGCTAAAAAGTTGGACTATATTTTGGCAAAGGAACAACTGTCATAGGCTTTTTCACAAGGCTACTTTGAACTCTCACCTCAAGATATCAGATTGAAAATTGGTCCTATAAGTACCCTTGAGTCTCCCTAAACTTGAGAAGGCTTGTTCCCAGTAAATGTATTCTTCCTTACAAACTCCTTCAAATTAAAGCTCGATATCTTTTTGAGGAAAGGGACATGTAGGTTTTTTGATAATGAGTCGCCTCACACATGCAGATACATAAAATAGGATTGTTGTGGAACTCAAAATGTTAACTGTGCCAGTGTTTTCAACTAGCCAAAATACTTCAACAACATAATCAAATACCTGAAATTATGGCTCATAGTTTTGGTGTTCCACCCTAAGATTTTCAGTGGCCCCATGTGGCCACCCCTATGAAAATTTTCTGGGCTAAAATGCTCAAATCCAGAGCAACAGTTACTTGCATTATATCAGCATATGCATGTTTAAAATGGTGGACAATACATTTTTAAATGATCTTAACATTTCCCTTTGCGCTCTTTTTGCATGCATCTTATATTGGTGTCAACGTGTCTGTAACATTTGTCTCTGTCAGGACCTGGCCTGGCATTTTTGGCTTATCCTGAGGCCGTGACCCAGCTCCCCGTCTCTCCTCTCTGGGCCATACTCTTCTTCTCCATGCTGCTGATGCTGGGAATCGACAGCCAGGTAACCCAACGAGAATGGTCTCAGTGGTGTTTTTTTTAACCATATTCATATAGCAAAGTTATGATGTTCCAGCAAGGTTACATTCAGGATTCAGTTGTGTCAGGGTGCAAACCTTCCTTATGTGTTGCTGCCATATAAAAACATTTACTAAAACCTTAGGTAATTAGTGTTGTTCTTACTCTTTCATTCATGAGAGTTAATTCTATCTCTTAGAAACTGACCTGTTTTTATTGTGACAGCAGCGTTGTGTTACGTAACACAGTCTTGATGTGACTCTGCAATCTCTCCAGTTCTGCACTGTGGAGGGCTTTATCACTGCACTGGTTGATGAATTCCCTCACATTCTCCGAAAACGCAGAGAGATCTTCATTGCAGTCGTCTGCCTTATTTCTTACATCATTGGACTGTCCAACATCACACAGGTAAATACTTCTTTCTTATCGGATAATCCACCAACTCTCAGAGACGTTACAGGGCAGTTAGTTCAAAAACGCTCACAACAGCCTGCGACTAAATGACAAGGTTGATATCTGTTGCCGTATTCAGGTCAATATTGAGTCTGCGTTTCTCCAGTTAATCACCTAATTACACTTTCATCTCTATAGGGATTCGCCCTTCTTTCATAATATTTGCAGAATCCAGTGAAAACACTGCACAAGCTCACCTTTAATCAATTGAGTGAAGACTTAAAATATTTCCTTTGCAGGCATCAACACGCCTTTGTTCTTTTATATTTAGCATTTCTGATGTTGGCATTGTCACAGAAAATAAAACATCCTCCACAGACTTGTGAGCATCCCACAACACAACAGTGATGTGACCTTAGCAGCTGACCCACTAACCTGCAAGACTGTTAACTCAGCTAGATTGTTACCTCAGCTCACCAAGTGGCCCTCATGGTATCCAGAACATCTCAGTGAAAAGGTCATGGGGTCATTTTCCCTCTGAGGATTCAATTTTCTAGTTAAAGTGGTTCAGGTCACTTAGCACCATGTTGCAGTCTGCAAACATGAAACAACATGAAACAAAGGATCACAGCCAGGATTTCATTTAACTTAACCCGCTAGCTGCTGGACCAAAGGATGATGCTACAGTCTGTTGGTTTGTCTGCTCATTTGTTCGTCTGTCCAACATTTTGGTCCAGAGGAAGATACCTCATGCCAATTCATTATTTTGATTTCTTATGATTCAGAAGTTGTCTGCACACGGCTCACAATATGGAGGTGGCAGAGCCAGTGGTTAGCAGCCAATGGTGCTAACAGCACAAACAGTGCTAACAAGAGCACAGTTCTGCAAGAGCTAATCTGGGGGAAAACAGAGACTGGGCGCTACGCTTATGCAATGACGCTGTCCCAATATCAGTTGTAACTGCCATATGAACACCATGTGAGTGCTGTGCAGTGTGGCGGTGGTTAGCCACCCAGTGGGATACACATTTAAGACTAACATGCGAGCACAGGTGGACCGTCTACTACAAAAATGAACAGAGGAACTAAGACCACAACACAGAGAGAGAGAGCGCAACTTCACTCTCTGCTCACAATACCATTACTCCACTATATCTGTACATAGCAAATAGTTTTTGCTGCTATATTACTGTTCTTAATGTCATATTGAGCTCCTGTAATGGTGCCCCTCCATGATTCCTAAAGGTTTTGAGGACCACCTGAGCTACTGTCTAGCCTAGCGCCACCATCAGGCCAAAAGTCACCCTTGACTAACACTCAGGTCCATATCATGGAATATTAAATGGCTTTTTTCCATTAAATGTCTTGTGTATATTCATGTTCCACAGAGGATAACACCTCATGCTTTTGGTGACCCCTGACCTTTCTGCTAAACCCAGTCTCATTCCGAAGTTGTCGAAATCCAGCGCTTAGGCACTTAGTTGCGGCATCAAACACTGATGAAAAAAGCCATCCTTTAACGTTGGCATGATATGTTCAATGGCATCAGGGAGAAACGCAATGGGACAAGAACAACAGTTAAGGTGGCGAAAGTCCGACTTAGGCGGTCGGGAGGGGTAATGGATGGGGTAAAGCCAAACCCTGTTCTTTTTTCCTAAACCTACCCACATGATTTTGTTGCCTAAACAAAAAGCGTTAGTTCACGTTGTTGTACGGATGTAGTGCATTTATTTTGAAAGAGACTGTATGTAGACATTAAATTTCCTGTGAAGTGTATTTTTAAAGAGGACAATGAATGTAACAGAAAGAACTTGACATGGTGTCCCAGAACGTCAACAACCAACACACCCAGGATACCTTTCATGTTGTATCTGGATGTGGAAAGTCCATGACCAAGTGTCGATATGTGACAAAGTCAGAGAGAGAAGGCGTTGTTCTGCTGGTGCCACTTTCAGGCCACAATTTCTATTTAACTGAAAACTTTCATACTCTAGGGGGCAGATAGCCATGAAATATCGCTCTAAACACATTCATACTCCTCAGAGAATGAACCATTTTGTGCATTTCTTGACCTCTAGCACTTCCTCAAATGTCAAACTGCCACTTTTGCAATCAAAATGTCTGATAATATAGCTGGCAGATTGATATGAATCTTGCTAAGATATTGAACAAGCTCTGTCCGTAGGTCCAAATTTTCTAAGGGCAAATACACTGTAATATTTTGATAATATTTCAATCTACTCTGGCACTGGCCACTATACTTGATCATTAGAATATTACCACGAGGATGCTGTTTACTTAATCTCTATGGGTTATTTATATAAAATTAAAAAAATATATTTTTTAACTCCATTGGTCTGCTGTCATCTCCCAACATTTTATAACATGATAATTGAGCCATATTTTTAAAAAGTCAGCACTGATTCTTACTGCACTTTATCAGACTACAGGCAGCAGGTCATAAGAGTTGTTTCAAGTATGTTCTTTATAATTTTTGAAAAGCATCACCCTACAAATTCCTGCTGGCTAAAGTGAAGACATTTTTGTGAAGAGGCCTCTGCGTATTTGTGAGCTACAAATGACAGAATCACTCCAGGCCAAGGTCGTGTTTGCAAATGACACTACGAGACCCTGCATTGTCCCTTTTCTTCTGCCAAAGTGGATATCCATCATGCCACACGCACAGTCCAGTTAGTATGAGGCAGTTACCCTAACCGCTACTCCAGGCACTATAAAGCTTCCAGCATATCAAGCTTCACAAAGTAGAAGTTGACAAACTGTAGCAGGTCCCTTTTGAGCTGGTCTCCATGACGTTCTGATAGCCATAGAGATGGTGGACAGGCATGAAATATTCCAAGGAGATGCTTGGTCTATACTGGTCCTGCCTTTCACAGTTTCCACCAGAAAGTCTCAAATTCTGTCCTCACCAATGAAACATCACTAACACTTACCAGCCACAGCCGCCGGTCCCCTCACCCTTGATGTTATTCCACTTGACCGATTTAGTACTGCACATCCAATACTATAATTGCTTCTTCGACGGTTTCCTCTTTGCCTTCATCTGTCTTATTTTTGTTTGTTTTCTGCTTCTCTCCTTTTACAGGGTGGACTGTACGTGTTCAAGCTATTTGACTACTACTCAGCTAGTGGCATGTGCCTGCTCTTCCTGGTTTTCTTTGAGTGCGTCTCAATTTCATGGTTTTATGGTGAGCCACACTCAGGAATCTTCTTGAGGATTTTTTTTCCATCTAAAGTCTTTTGTTGTTGAAATTCCAACATCTAACATCTAAGATCTAAACTAGAAACATATCTGAAATTATAAATTATGGAGCACATCTCTAGTCCCACAATACGATAACTAAAACTGTATTTGTCCTGCTTTATCTCTGGTTCCAGGTGTGAACAAATTCTACGAGAACATTGAAGAAATGATTGGATACAAGCCCTGTCTGTGGTGGAAGGCCTGCTGGGTCGTTTTCACTCCACTCATTGTGGCTGTAAGTGATACCTGTGGGTGCATAATGTTTTGGCCACCAACAGGGAAAATAGCACCCCATCAAGGACGTTATTAGCGCTTGTGGGGTCTCAGTGGAAGCTATATATTGATAGTGAATGCTATAATCTCTGTCTATATGCAAAACATGCTATGATTTTTTTGTGTCACTTTAGCTTGATGGTTGTGTGTAGGAGACCAAAAGCAGTGCAATTGCTTTTACTTTATAACTTGCACTTGATGCAATGATTGGCTTAATCAACTATCAGTGCCACTGGTAGACTAAGTGCCCCTCCAGTGAAGAAAACATGATGCAGTGCTCTCTAGGGCACCCATCCAGTGAAGATAACAAGATGTAGTGTCCTCTAGAGTGCTCTTCCAGTGAAGACAAGGTGATGCAGTGCTCTCTAGGGCACCCGTCCAGTGAAGATAACAAGATGTAGTGTCATCTGTAGACGTAGTGTCCTCTCGAGATGAAGTGTCCTCTAGAGTGCCCTTCCAGTGAAGAAAACTGAGATGTAGTGTCCTCTAGAGTGCTCTTTCAGTGAAGAAAACGAGATGTAGTATCCTCTAGAGTGCCATTCCAGTGAAGAAAAAATGATGAAGTGTCCTCTAGAGATGTAGTGTCCTCTAGAGATGTAGTGTCCTCTAGAGTGCTCTTTCAGTGAAGACAAGATGTAGTATCCTCGAGTGCTCTTCCAGTGAAGACAACGAGATGTAGTGTCCTCTAGAGTGCCCTTCCAGTGAAGAAAACGAGATGTAGTGTCCTCTAGAGATGTAGTGTCCTCTAGAGTGCTCTTTCAGTGAAGACAAGATGTAGTGTCCTCGAGTGCCCTTCCAGTGAAGACAACGGGATGTAGTGTCCTCTAGAGTGCCCTTCCAGTGAAGACAACAAGATGTAGTGTCCTCTAGAGATGTAGTGTCCTCTAGAGTGCCCTTCCAGTGAAGAAAATGAGATGCAGTGTCCTCTAGAGATGTAGTGTCCTCTAGAGTGCCCTTCCAGTGAAGAAAACGGGATGTAGTGTCCTCGAGTGCTCTTTCAGTGAAGAAAACGGGATGTAGTGTCCTCTAGAGTGCCCTTCCAGTGAAGAAAACGGGATGTAGTGTCCTCGAGTGCTCTTTCAGTGAAGACAACAAGATGTAGTGTCCTCTAGAGTGCCCTTCCAGTGAAGAAAACAAGATGTGTCCTCTAGAGTGCTCTTCCAGTAAAGAAAACGTGATGCAGTGTCCTCAACAGTGCACTTCTAGTGAGGAAAACGAGATGCAGTGTCCTCTAGAATGCCTCTCCAAAGAATTGTTCTCTAGAGTGCACTTCTAGAGAAGAAAACAAGATGTAGTGTCCTTTAGGGTGCCTTTCCAGTGGAGAAAACATTATGAAGAAAACATGATGAGATCCTCTAGGGTGCCCTTGCAGTGTTGTATAGGCTGCCCTACATGCTAGAATACTTTCTGTGCTCTGGTGCCCTTTTTATTGTTTTCACCTGTGCCCCTCGGACAGTCTGAGTTTGCCACTGGTCGCTGCTTTATATACTTTAATAGCATTACTTTTAACATACCTTCATAGAATACTTCACAAAGTGTGCCTGATGTGTCCAAAGATCCTCCAAGACCAAAAGCTGTTACTGTAGTATTTCTGCATATTCATGGCCTAGAACTTAGACTCTATTAGTTAAATGTCAAAACATGATGATAAAGGTGCTGAGATCTATTTCCTTGTCCCTCTTGTCCAGGGAGTCTTCTTGTTCAGTGCAGTGCAGATGGTTCCCCTCACCATGGGTGACTATGTGTTCCCAGCCTGGGGCCAGGGGGTTGGGTGGTGCATGGCCCTCTCCTCCATGACCCTCATCCCTGGCTACATGGGCTACATGTTCCTCACACTCAAAGGCACATACAAAGAGGTAAGATCAATGGGAATTCAGTTGAATAGCTGCTGTTGTTTACTTGAATGCTGTATCTGCTCCAAAGCAATGAATACTTGAAATAAAAAGGGGGTAAAGTCACCAGATGCTCATATCAAATAGTACAGATATCTGATAAATGCAAATAAAATCTAAATACAATCTATAAACATACACTTAAAGGAAATGTTATTAACTATACATATGTATACAGGTATATAAACACCAAGAGTTTTAGTTGGTGTGGTGCAAATACGATAGCTGCAGATTTCCCAGAGCATCACTGCACCCAGCTTGGAGAATTTCATACATCTATTAACTGATTTGAATTTTAATCTGCAGTCGGCAGCGAGGCAGGCTCTGTGTAAGAGTTTCAAGTGGATTACTTGGTATGCAAGATTTTTGGCTCAAATATATCACTACATACTGTATGATAGACCACTCAACACAGAGACACAGTGGTGTATTTAGACAGTGCTGCTGTTTTGTGAGGATAATGTAATGTCATACAAGCCCTGAGGATTTTACAGTCAGTTTTAACCATGAGTGGAAGTTTGAATGGACATTTAAGGTCACCCTGTCCATTTTTTACCAACAGTCTGGCTCAAATATGTTTACCAGAATGCACTCATCCAGGATTTATATCATCCTCACTTACATTTACAACATTTGCATAATGGCTGGCAATGAATGTAGCACCTGGAATGTAATTTAGCAGCAAAAAGACTCTTCACACTGATGTTAAAATGCTCAGCTTAGCCCAGTGTGATTTGCTCCGTGCATTATGACTGCACTGTGTTTTGTAATGAGCAAACACATAGGCATGCTGGGTAAAGACTTGATAAATTGCCATGAAGAGCAGCACAGTGATAAAAGGATTAGTAAAATAGAGTTTCTAATGAGTTCTGTTAAACAATTTCAGATGCCTTTTTCGCTACAGCAGCCACTGAGTTCTCAGTAAATTACGTTCATTTGTATGCAGCAGAATGGCGCACTGCATTTTTTATTGATCTGATGATCCTAATCAATGGCACATAATACCTTTTCCGGCATTCCATTTACATTAAGAGCGCTTTGATTTGCAGTCATCCACAATGCAATGAACAATAATCGTGCATCTATACAGTCCCTGGTGACAGATATAGCTTTATAGCCACCACTGACGGAATAAATGGGCCATAATTGCAGGCAGTGCAACAGAGACTGTCAGAGGCGATGTGCAGGTGTCAGATCCTGCAGTACCAGCTGATGGCTGATTGTCTAATTGTAGCAATCAGCCAGCTGATTAGTGCTCTGCACCCAGGCGGATGCTTAGTTTCACAAACACTCCATGTGAATGCCTACAGTGCCGCAGAATCCCGGGTCCAACACAACTCATAGTTTAGAACCTTTAGAAGATTTGCTAAGTTGGTATGGTTTGGTTTGGTTTTGTGGGCTCAGTGCAGGCCAGTTATAAAGTGAAAATGTTGGCATTGTACATTTCTGCAAAGCACGGATATGTTGCATTTGTATGTTTCATATGAATCATAGTATAATCGTAGTTTTGATTACACGTATGTTAGCTGACTTTGTCAATGGGAGGTAACACCTGGGCAAAACAGCTGCTGAGCTAAAGACCACTACAGACCACTGTTTGAGACCAACAAACAAAAATTTTGAGTGTTTCTAGCAAGAAATTGGCTGCATTTCCAGCCATGATTATGGCACAGAAACTGGGTGTTTTTCATAGACTGTATAGAATAATGGACCTAGCTACCTGACATCACCCATTGGTTTGTGGACTCACGTTTTGAAGTTTTGAGCATTTGGACAAGAGGGTGGAGCTATGATGAAGCGAGGGGTGGCTCTGACTCATGGACTGTAGCGATGCCTCGCAGACAGCCTGACACTTAAACGGAACCAGCCTTACTCTCCTACCCTTGTACAGTTGTCAGGAATGTTGAAATTAGCTGTAGACCTAATCTATTTTTTGTTTCAGGCTGTAAACATGTTAATGTCTGCTTTAGAGTCAGGCAATTTAACAAGAGGGTCTGCGGGGATTGACTAGCTTCTGGAGCCAGCCTCAAGTGGCCACTAGAGGAACTGCAGTTTTTGGCACTTGATTAATTTCTGAGCCCCAAAGGTTGCTGCTTGGCCCGGCGGTTGCCTTGTTTTTTAGGGAGACATAAGCAGAATTTCCAGGCATGGTTGAGGCACCAAAACCGTGTATTTTAAGGCAAAACATGATCTTTTCTTAACCATAACCAGGTGTAATTTGGGCCAATACATTACCACATTAACCATAGCGCTTTTAAAAATGAAATGATGCGTAACGTTTCAACATGTCTGCTATGTAATAACATACAAATGTTACATATCTGTGGTTTGCAGAAACAATGCTAACATTTATTCTGGTGATTGGGTTGCTCAGCAAGTTTGGCCCATGAAGCATTTATTCAACCTCTTTTTAACAACATAAGTCAATTAAGAACCAATTCTCATCTACAATAATGACATGAGGCAGCAATAAAAGGCAAGCTGATACAAGACATTCAAACATAGAGGCAGCTGGTACAATAAAAAAAAAAACAGACAAAATTAAAACATCACAATATATACACATTTGGATTGTGTTCAATATTTCTGCCTGAGATTATTTGGAAAAAGTAGATTTTCCTTCTCCTCATGACCAGTTAAGTGATATACAGTATATACAATAACAGTATGTACAGTGATCCAGAGAAGGTGCAGTGGTCAGAGACTATAGCTTGTATCGAGTTATTAAAGGAGGGTAATGTAATGGAGTTGTGGCGTTTTAGCATCTTTAGTAACTCGTTCCAGTCACTTAAAGCACCAATTTGGGATGAGTGATGGCCAAAGGGGGTACCGACCCTTGGAATAACCACACTTCTATATTTGCTAGAGCGTAAACTGCAGTTACTGTCAGAGAAATTGAATAGTGGGTGTAGATATAGAGGGGTTTTGCCAATGATAGTTTTATAGATGAACTGATATCAGAAGATCTGTCGCCTGATGTGAAGTGAGATCAAGCTGTATATTTTCATATAACAATATATCACATTAGAGAAACTGTGCGTCTTTACTGAGACTATCTTATAGAAAGTTTACACGAAGAGCCCGAGGGTGCGCATTCATCAAGCTCACAGCTGTACTGCTGCTGGTGTTTTATGATACAGCTTACAGCTTTGATCACAAACTTTGCAGCTGTTTGGTACTAATGATATATGACAGTATCTCATTGTAATCTCAACAGCATCAGTGATATCTGTGCTTCACCATTTCAGCGTCTGCGGATGATGATCAAGCCTTTGACACTGGTAAAGGCTCAGGAAAATGGCCCGGACCAGCAGACAGAGAACCAGAATCAGAACCCTGCCAACGAGGAAGCCTACATCTAGAAACTTCTGCCTGTCTCTCTCTCTGTCTCGACGGCCAGACTGGCGATCTACACAGATAAAAAAAAACATAATCAAGGTTGGGAACGACCACCAGACTTCCATGTCTGCTTTTATTCACCTACCTCCTGGGGACACGTGAGACCAACCTGATTACAGTTATTTTTAGGGTTTTTTCTGTTTGTTTATTTGTATAATACAGAGTTATAAAAACCTACGAGGAGAAAACAAACTACCCAGCAAAATTGTTGTGATATTATGAATTTCATTATGCAAAAAAAGTTAGTCTTTATAGAAGAGGAAATGTGACTTAGGAAATTACTGTATATTGAATATATAATTTAAATTTGGAGGCCCGCGTTGATTCAATAGTATTGTGCTACCTTGAAGATATTAATTAATCTACTAAACTACATTTACTGTACAAAGAAAAATATTGGTTAAATGCATTTTGCTTGTACATGAAATAAATACATAAAAATGAATGCAGTGTAGTAGGTGAAAAAAATGCAATTTGAAAGTTTGTAAAAGTGAAAATTGAATATTGACCAATTTATGGCAAAGACAATATGGGAATGTGCAACAGGTAAGGCCAAATCTGCTTGTATGTGTAAAATATAATTTAGCCAGACTATCACTCCCTTGCAGGATCCTGCAGTTCGCCTGAAATGTTTACCACCCACGTTTGGGGCTACCTTTGAAAAGCACAAGTACAGTATGAAATTTTGAAGCGTCCAACTTTTTATTTTTTTTCCTCTGGCTCGATTGAAACGTGTGACAACAGCAAAAATAACTTACATAGGATACATAGCAAGAGACTGTTATACTTGTTTCTTTGTTTTCTAAAGAACAATAACTTTGTATGTCGTCTGAATCTTTTTTGTAGAATCATTTTTTAGGTCGTTTTCTATATGTGAGAGTGAGAAGGACCAAAATCATACTCAAGTTCAAAAGATTGGTGCAGACATTTGACCCGATGGCTATATATGGATTAAATCAAGCATCTCCTTTTGTCTCTCTGAAGAGCAACAGAGTACAGTAGCAAATACAGCATCCGCCTACAAGCACAATTTGGATCTGTAAACTACCACCTCTAACAGTTAAGGTGTAGCCAATACAGAAATCCCACATCAATGTTGTTTGTACAGTATTCTGCCTGAGATTATTCGGAAAAAAGTACATGTAACTCCTCCGTACAAACAGTTAAGAGGAACGGCAGAGTCGTGTTGCAATAAGCCAATGCTGATTCAGATCTTTATTTTAAACTGTGAGAATGAATAAGCTGCGGTGGCTGCTGCGTTGGAGAGTTTATGATGGATTTCAATGATAGCTGCCATTATTCTGACTGGAACCGTTTACTTATATATGTATTTAGTAACCCACTCCTCAGGAACAAAGGTGGACGTGACCAAATTCTCTCAGATTCTACCATTATACACTGAAACAATTAATGCTATATTAAAAAAGAAACATCATCAAATCTCTGCCATTTACTCCCATTAATCCAACATGCTGCTTTAAGTGGCAACAAAACACAAACCAGTATTACATCACGCAAGTACACGGGCACACTCGAAAGCCGATCCAAATTATTGCCTCTTTCCTGTGTGCTATTCAGCTAGCATCATTTCTTTCAGTGTAAATGAACTGCGATGGCCTTCACTCAGTCATTCTAGTAGAAGCCGTTGGGTTTCTATCCCGTGGCGAGTGCAGATTTCCAATATCAGACCAGGAGAGAAACTTTGGCTCAGTCAGAGGACGAAGTCGGCAAAAGCACTGTTAACACAACAGGACATAGCCAGATGCTATATACTGTAGGCCAACACCACTGAAACTACTCCTTTTCATAGGGTAAAGAAAAACCTATTACTACATATCAAGTTTGCTCGGCAATATAAAAACCTATGTAGAAGCTGACTTTGGGACAGACCACAGATATCACTGTACGACCACGAGGGAGGATCGAGAAAATTTGCTTCTGTGGCAGCTACATGCGACAGGAATCAGGTTGAATCAGTCCCGTTTATTTTCTTTTTCTCTACGTTTATTTTTCTCAAAGATATGTGAATTAAAATGTGCAATGACAAAGGGTTCCGTGAATTTTGTATAAAGTTACCATACTGCAGTTTTCTCTCTTGAACGATGTTGTAAACTGGACTGTGTAATACATGTATCTGTGAATGTCCGTACAACCTGAGTTTTTCTTTTCTTTTGTCTAAATGTTGAACAAAAAAAAAACAAAAACGTGATATTATTTGCTGTTTTCTGCAATAATATTATTATCTCAGAAACTAAAGCACATATCTCTCTCAACTGTAAAAATTATAATTACAATAACAGAATAGAGTAATAATAAAGATGATAATAATAATAATATTAATAATAATGGAATAGAAACGTCTAGTCAGAGAATACTGTTTTGTATATTTCTAGCTGTTTCATGGGCCTAATGTAAAATATTCTATGTAAAAAATATAATAAATGTCTTTAGATGGTGTTATATGAAAAAGCATGATTGCAATATATGTTATCTGCAAAAATAAATAAAGACCTATAGATTATAATGCCTGAGTCATGTCATCTTTCTGTTAGGAGATACACAAAAGGTTAACTGTGGAAAGCACAACAACCTTTTTTATTTGCTTAATAGCTGTGACTCTACAAGTGCTGACTTACAAGGTATGGAAATTCTCCTCAAATATGCCGTCTGCATTGTTGAGTGAGATTTAGCATGACAGCGACGTGCTCAGTGTTATGCTAATACTCCATTTATTACGTAAGTGGAAATTAATATGCGATCAGCTTCATCACCGCAAGAGATGTTCTCTGGAAACTTAGCCGATAGTTTCTGACACAATGTTTTTTGCCAAAGCAATATCCTTGTGACACCTGCACTGAGAGCTGTGCCAGCAGAGACACTATAGCCGTCCTGGCTGACAGCCCATCCCTCCCGGTCACAATGCACCATCCCATCCCGTCTCCCTGCTGTTATGTAGTAGTTAGTTCGATGATAATCCAAAGCCACCAAATCATCACAGAATGCACAGTGAGAAAGAAGTAAGAGTGTGTAGACATCTTTATTTCATGGAGTTTATTGAAAGGGAACAATGAAATAAAGATAGATGGGGAAAAGCATGAATTAAATACCCTGTCCTGAGGTAACATGTCTTGTTTACATGCTTGTTTGGTTGTTAGAGGGAAGCACGGTGACCTCGAAATACACTACACTTTGTTTTTCTCAACATGAATCTCTCTGTGGCTCTTTTACTTGACATTTGGTAATGCTTAAAACACAGATGAAAGATTTTATTTCTTGTCTTATCAATACACACCAAGGTCACAGCTCCTCCACTAATGAACCTTGAAAATCGATGTGTTTTATAATACATGTGATCAGTGCAACATTTTAGTTTATCTTCAGCTTTTCTCATTGTTTCTATGGCTCAGTCCGTCTGAACATCAAATGGGGCATCTTGCTAGTCTGTTGTCTCAGGGTATTTAGTGTCAAGGCTCTCTGGTGTCATCACTCCCCAAACACCAAACTCAACACAACAGAGATCGGGGAGACAACCAATGGGAATGCTGACGTGCGTCGATGAAACGGGTCCTAGAGAACAAGCCATTTAACTTTGGTTCCTACAGCACACTTGTTCCTACAATGGATATCGAGATGTTTATTACTTGTGTTCGCGCCCACTCAGTCCTTTATAATGTGTCGCTGTTTGGTTACAGAGACCAAAATAAAACGACTGAGGCTTGGGACCGTGTCGCGGATGTAGTTGGTTGGTCTGGTGAGTTTTAAAGTGTGTAATGTTAGTAATAGAGGAGAGAATTGCAGGCTAATGTTGCGACGTAGCATGCAAGTCTTCCTTGCTTGGTTTGAATGGGCTGACATACGTTTTTTGTTTTCATTGACCAAACATAACTTTCTGTAGGCCAACTATGAGCTTTCTGACTGGACAACAGCAAGCAGCAACTACGCTGCTTTCAAGCCAGTAGTCCGCTTTGCGGCTCCTTTAAATTGACAAGCATGATCGAACGTTCAATGATTCACGTGATGAGCGGCTAGAGCAGCCAAAGCTGCCACAAATATTTTTGACAGTTGTGCTTCTTGGGCGTCCGCGAGAGACTTTGCCTCTTTGGAAGCTTCTGGTTTGAACGTACAGTTAGGTTAATAGGAGGCTGCTAAAGTTGAGTAATTGGAGGGGGAAAGAATGTACCTGTTCAGCAGGCTATGCTAACTGTGCACCTTTCCTCCTAAAGACAGCAGACTTCTTTCCACATCTTCAACTGTGGCCATTTGGAACAGTTCTAATAATTTTTGGCTCTTGATGTGGTCAATGCACTCTATTTTCTTGTACCGTTTCAGTCTGTCTTTTTATATGTCTCTTTGTAATATTACCGTTTCAGTCTGTCTTTTTATATGTCTCTTTGTAATATTTTAATTTTTCTCTTGTTATTTCTTTTGCCTGCCTCGGGGACTGCAGATGGAAACTAGCCAAAAAGCTATAATCTGGTGCAGTGCATCTTTACTCTGTTGAGTCCAATGTTCTCTGTACATGGTCCCTGATAAAAAAATAAACGAATAAAACAAAAAAAAAAAAACATTTTGTGTAATCCCCTTTTTAAAAGCATGCTGGGGCTGATGAGATACTGAAAGAAGTAACAACTGAAGAGGCAGCGTCATCACGTGACTGCAACAGTTTTCTGTTGAGTTTTCAGACAAATGAAAAGACTGAGAAGAGCATTGACGGCTTAAATACATGATCTAATGCAGAGTATGTTGGAAACAGTGCAGCAAGTAGTGTGTGTCATGTGAGAGGAGCAGCACACTCCAGTTGTCTTCCTGGACTAGCTCACAGGCTTTACTCCATTTCAGTGAGCCCAGTCACGTGGAAAAGATTATTATGTCAATGCAGAATATGTATAGAGTTTATAATTGGTATCTTGACTCTGACATCATCATTCCTTGCAGCTATATACAAGCTCAGCAGAGCAGGGATTGGGGAGTGACGACAATATCATTCCTCCAAAAACCACATAGATATTAAGTGGAGACTTCTGCTGCATGCTATTTCCCTGACCAACACATCAGTCCACATATCTGCTGATATCTGCTGGTAACTCAGTTGAGGCGTCGGTCAGGCACCATATGATCATTCTGCTGCTGGACACCTCAGAAAATAAGACGAACATTAACAGTAGGCGATTTGTTAATGTTTAAAAGATGCTTTCTGCTTTGGGTGGCACTTCACATTGCTGCTTTAAATAATTGCCACGGTCTCAGAACATATGATGAGACATAGCAGTGTTGAACTGCCCGTGGGAAGAATGTAAGATATGTAAGATAAGTGCATTTTTAATTAAAAGCTCTGTGTTCACTGTCGACTTTTCCCTCTATAGAACATGCCATGTGAAATTACTTTTTCCCACCTATTTTTCCAACGGTTGTATCTCATCTCTCCAAGACCATTGCACAAAAAACCCACCATCATCTGCTAACATCTGGCTTTTTGTATGTAATAGGAAAGGTTACAATCAGCATTCACACCTGAGTCAAATGGCTCTGCCATAGTTACAGGTATTTATCAGCTCCAGCTCTGATCGGCAGTGATGGAAATACAACTCCAGGGTGGACGTGCTAATTTCAGTGCCTTCACCAGCGAGTTAAAATGACGCACCACCATAAAATACTCTCCCTTTCCACCCAAGCAGCGCTCGTACATCGATCCAAGTTAGTCAGCAACGTGTTTGAGAAGGAAACTGAATAAGTAAGAGATATGAAAAAGAAGTAATACCTGTAACGTTTTTACTAGCCTATAATTGATGTCGAATGTGACACAACAGTAAAACAAAATTAGAAAGGCAAACTCGTTTGCTGCAGAGCCGTCTAGTCAACTGACAATGGGACAGGAGTCTATAGCCCCCTTTACACTGCCAGATTTTCGGCGAATATTACGCCGTTTTGCCGGCAAGCTGCGAGCGTTTAGACACACAGAGCCAGAGATGGCGAGTTGATCCGAGATGCCCAATTTTCCGCCGCATAGGGTAAACATATTGGCAGATCCTTTTTGGTTTAAAAAGAATGAGGCACCCTTCTGCCACGGGAGGGGCTGTTGATGACGCCGCACATGTGACCCACTAGCGGTGGATAAACAGGAAACAGCTGATAGCAGGAATGAGCAGCTAGTAGCAAGTGGGAAACGCAAACCTGACAGACACTGTAAAGATGAGCAACTGAGGAGACAAGGAATTACGCGCCCTCCTTGTCCTCGCAAATGAAGAGGCCATTAACCGTCAAATGACGGGGACGGTGAAGGACGGGCCAACTTATGAGAGAATCGCCAAAGGACTGACCAGCCGCAGCTTCCCTCCCACGTCACTGTGGGCCGCGCTTTGGAAAGCAGAGCTAGATGGTAAACAAACATGGCAGCACACTGGTAAGGTAAGACAATACGTTTACATGTCGTTTTCTATATATTCTCTGACATTTATCCTAACGATATGAGGCGGTCTTTGTGGAGAAAAAGCTTGTTTAGTGGACTAACTTTGCACTTGAAGGTATGCCCGTTCAATTAAGTTTTAACAGGTCTGACGCTACGGCTGTATCTAGGCTAACGGCTAACATGCTAACTATTATTTCTATGTCACTAGTCACTTGAAACAAATTTAGGACGATAGGAGACGGGTTGAAATAAACCGAAATTTCCCTTTAAGAGAGATGGCAGATAAACAAAGAGGACACATTTTATTTTTGCCAGCAAGACGGATGGCATCCCCCTTAACTTGCCTATTTAAATTTGCCTAAGAAGAAAAAAGAAGAAAAAAATGAAACCTAGCTATCACAGTAAACATAAAAATTTCATTGATGATTTCAATCGAGTGACATACTACAACTTTCAGCAAATAATATGTAGACAAATACAGTTTATAACCATGTTTCTAGGTGTCTCCTGAAAGCAAAACTTCTGGGAAAGTATTGCCTGTTTGGTGCCACAGCATTCAGCAGCGTGTTTTCTGAGTCCAAGTCTCTGGTGAATCTCAGGTGTTTGGATGTAAGTATCTCTTTGTTTTGAGAGTTAATTAATTTCTAATCATTGAAAACCACTGGTGCAAGTTATTGAATAGTGTGTCTGTGTGTTCGTGTTTGTGTGTGTGAGAGTGCACAAGAGAAGTTTAGAAAGAGAGGGAGTGGGTGATTTAATACCTGGTCAGACACATCCTCAGTCACACTGATGACTACGTGTTTTTGAGCATGTGTGAGTCTGTGTGCACGCATGCATGTGATTTAGCGTGTCTTTGTGAGTATGCATATATAGAAGTCTGCGTCTGCTCATCTGAGCATGCGGCGGTAGTGGAAGTGTTAGTTGTGCTGATGACACAGACATGAGCGGAACAGCTCTGACAGCTCCAGTCTAGCAGAGGTAGTAGTAGCTCAGAAGTCAGCTCGAGGGCCCCAACAACACACACACTGTGGAAATGGTAATCTGTTTTCCCTCCCTGCCAGCTTGGCCAAGGCTCCCAGTAGCATGCACACTCTCCAACCGCATCACAATCATTGGGCGCTGACATGCGCAGCACAATGGGCCAAAAAAGCAGAGAAAAAAAATTCTCTGTTTACTCGTCTTATAGCTGCGAGGCTGTATTTTTCCAGAGGTTGTTTCATGTGAAAGATGCAGTGAGGTTATGCAATTGACTCTGCAACAGCAGACAGGATATGATATTGGATGGGTATATTAACGGGAGTTTTCGGAAAACAAACTAACTTTATTCATTTTTATTAATATAATTATTATAATTTACCTTGTGGGACTTACAAAAAACAAGAACACACACATAAGCATGTAAAAAAAAAAAGTGTGGGGTTGTGTAGTTTTCTGCAGACACACATTTCATTATTTCCTTCTCATTTTCTGTGCGTGGGATGTTTATGAGTGTGTACCGTCACAGCACTAATGTGAGGTCAGGATTTTATAATAAGGGCCCAACCAGGTGCAAGACCAAGCAGCGCACATCCAAGAGACATAGCACCGTAAATATGCAAATACAGCGAGGTGAAACACCAAATGAGACTGAATCTGGGGTTGGCTTTCACTTTCACTATTGCTGGTGAGCAAGTTTACAAACAGTTGCCAACAAAGCTGCATACCGTAAAACTTCAATTACAGTAAAAGCCTCATCCCAGTTAAACGCTAAGTCCCTTTCACTAGCCTGGTGTAGCTACACATTTTGACAAATAAAGGCCTGTCTCAATTAGAGGCCTGGTCTGGTTGACAAGCTGTTCATTTTTTTAATAGAAGTTCTTTGGGTGTATAAAATTGGATTGTTGACTACCCACTCAAACTGACATTAGTTAGCTGCTTAGATTGCACATACAAATATAAATGTTTATCCTCCTGAGACCTTGTGTCCTCATAAGAGGACATCTCATTTTGGGTTTACTTTACATTATACTTCATTCTACTTAACTTAGACCTGTTGTCCTCGTTTGTGGACACTTTTTTGTGCCATATAGTGGTAAAATCCATGTAAAAACAAGATGGCAGCCATCTCTGCTAAGTCAGTCTACAGCCGATACTGACACAAAAGTGGACAAGGTCCAAAACCTGATCATATTTTATGGTTGAAACTTGTTTATATACAGTATGATTAAAAATGTATGTAGTTTGATATGGCAACAAATTTGTCCAATTTTAGCAACAGTAACAAGCTAAGATGCTGCTAATTAGAAAGTACTTGTTTGAAGACATTAAGACTTAATTATCATTGACAATGTCTACTTTTTTATACTTACTGGGGCCTAGTGATCCAAAATAGCTAGGAGAAATTAGAAATACATACCAAACTGAAGTTGAGGTCTCAGGAGATTAAACCTTTGTAAATATGGAGATGCTACACATCATTAGCTTGGCTTATTCATTCTGCTGAAAACATGAGCACCAGAGAAGACCGTGATTTATTCAGATTTACCAGCATGATGAAAAAATATGTGATGACTCCCTTCCTCTGAAGCTGTCATAAAGTCAGAATATGTGTCCATTCCTCAATCACCTGGTAAGTTATTCATATTTATTTGGTCCACAAGGGTCCACTTTTTTTTTTTTTTTTTTAAAGATATTTTTTGGGGCATTTTCGCCTTTAATGGATAGGACAGACAAGTGTGAAAAGGGGAGAGAGAGAGGGAGTGACATGCAGCAAAGGGCCACTTTTGAAAATAATTAAAGTTTCTTTTCTCATAAAAATTAGTCAGGGTTATGTATAACGTGGTGTCATCCTCAGGTGTTGTGAAACAAGTGTCATAACATAAAACATAACTGATATGTTATATCAGCCTAATTGTTTTACAAGTAATATCCAATAATAGCCCGGGCTACTAATTGAAGTTTTACGGCACTATACCTTTAATAAAGTACGTATTATAATCCAAACTATATTCTTTCCCTAAATCTAATAAAGTCACTTTCAACCTTACCAAACACTTACCATGTCATGTCATAATATGATTTATTTTTCAGCAGTGGTGGTCTGGGTTTCAGAAGGGACAGATAAATAATGTCCTGCTGACAGGGACGTCAGATTGAACCTGCTTTAATGCTTCCATGTGTCACTCTAGAGGGCACAGGCAGCAAGGAAAAGCATTTTGTCATTTAATTTAGAGGAATTTTTCAGACATATGCAGCTATTACACAGACTCTAAACTTTTTAAGGCTATCTAGTGTAGTGCTTTCCTTCAACCAGGGTGCCTTTTTCTCCAGCTGACCAAAATCAGACTATTAGTGCGCCTTCATGGCTTTCCCTCTGTTCACCTTTACAACTGGCTACTGATAGCATATCTGCTCCCAGCAGACTGACAGACAGACAGGCAGTGAGAGAAGCAAATGCCCTTATCACTGCCTGCCATATGATGGGATTAGCTTGAGTGTTGTCTAACAAAGCATTAATGAGCAGTTTTAATTGCCTGCACGGCATACCCTGCCAAGCCCTGCCTGAAGTACACACACACACACACACACACACACACACACACACACGCACACACACAAAAACACAGGGCTGTGACGCATATTTGTCCCATCTGAAATGGCGTCCAAGTGATACAGAATTTGTATTCATCACTGGAGTACAAACAGACCATTACTGCTGTCATTCCAATACATTTGTGTACAATCTGTAAGAGAATATTGGTTTGAAGACGGTCATTTAGCCTCCACTCACTCCCTCACACATACAGACCTAACTGAAATCAATAGATGTTTTTGATTATGTTGTGGTGCCATATTACAGTGCAGCCTCACTGTAGCCACAGGACTTAACTCTGCAGAGACCTGAAAATCACTGAGTGCTGCAGGGCAGAGGGCAGTGTCTTCCATTTGATTTAACTTCTATTCTACAAAAATACTATTCAGAAATACAATTCTATATAACTATCAGTCATGTCTGATGGCTGACTGGAATCTTCTTCACTTTGTGATGCTCACTCTAAATGGATCTCATAAACAGCAGTGGTAACTTGGTCTATCTCAGCCCTTCTTTTTACTTATAAAGGTCCTTTGTTGAGGTTACAGCTGCTATAAGCTCCGCAGACAGAATAATAAATGCTGCATTTCCGTCTTTTCATATTTGGCAAACTGCTGTCTGTGCATTTTGCATAGTTTGGCTCACCATATCTAGAATTACCATTATGCTAGTGTATACTTATTTTCTGCATAGACTCTAAAATTACCACAGTTATGAGACTCAAGAATACATCCTTCACCACATGCAAGGTAACAAGACTTAGAGCTAAATGCTAACATGCTCACAGTGGCAATGCTTTATACCATGTTCACCATTCTAGTTTATCATGTCAGCATGCTAAAATGTGCAGATTGGCAATTAACTAAAAGTACAGGCTGAGGTCATAAACCTTAGTAGCCAAACTGGAAGTTTGACCTGATGGCAACACTGGAGACAAAAAACAGAGTGATTTTGATTTAATGGCAATCCATCTGATAGTTGTTGACATATTTCAGTCTTGACCAAAGTGATTGAACAATTGGCTGATTGCCACAAGCATAGTTAAAATGCAGCTGTTGTGTAAAACGCTTCTTCATGTTTAATATCCTTGTGATGCAGTGAGCAGTTTAATCAGAGGTCCTGAATTTTGACCCAAGTTCTACAATCTCAGGTGATGGGTTTTAACATGTACTGTAATGTGCATGCACTGTAGTTAATCCAAACTGTCCTCCAAAATATTTCCACGTAGGTCATCTACACAAGGAGTGATTACGATCCATATTTATGTTTATTGTTAGGCAGCAACCTCTAGCAACCCTAATAGTAGGGCTGCTCCATTATTGCAAAAAACGATTATTTTGACTTACTAACACTATTATTCATTGGCTTTGAGAACATCATGCATGTATTGAACATTAACTCTGGTGTTTCTTTTCTAACTTCTAACTTTGAATACAACTGAACTGAGAAACAATGAAATAAATGAGAATAAATTAATCAAATTGAAAGACTGTGATGCAGTGGGGCAGAGGGGCCTTTACCTTTTTGTGCTTTTTGTCCTTTTTGGTCATACACCACTTTGAGTAAACTTAACGAAATCAATACGTGGATGTGCCAGAATTTTCTACAACTAAACACAGAAAAAACTGAGATAGTTGTTTTTGGCCCCAAAGAACAAAGATCAATAGTCAGTGCTCACCTTGACGCCATGACACTAAAACCTACAAATCAAGCCAGAAATCTTGGTGTAGTTCTGGACTCAGACCTAAATTTCAATAGTCACATTAAGACAATTACTAAATCAGCCTACTACCACCTTAAAAACATAGCAAGAATAAAAGAATTTCTGTCTAAACAAGATACAGAAAAACTTGTTCATGCTTTCATTTTCAGCAGGCTGGACTATTGTAACGGTGTCTTCACAGGCCTGAGTAAAAAATCAATCAGACAACTGCAGCTCGTCCAGAACGCTGCTGCCAGAGTCCTCACCAACACCAAGAGAGTGGAGCACATTACACCAGTGCTTAAGTCACTGCACTGGCTTCCTGTGTGTCAAAGGATAGACTTTAAAATCTTGTTACTTGTCTATAAAGCACTAAATGGTCTCGGGCCTAAATACATCTCTGATATACTTGTACGTTATGAAGCATCCAGACCCCTCAGATCATCTGGAACAGGTTTACTCAGTGTTCCCAGGATCAAAACCAAACAAGGTGAAGCAGCCTTTAGTTTCTATGCTCCCCGCCTGTGGAACAAACTTCCAGAATATCTGAGGTCGGCTGAAACTGTCAACTCATTTAAATCAGGGCTTAAAACATTACTATTTACTGCAGCTTACCAGTGAACTAGATATGTAACTTATTGTTAGGATAATCTGTAGCTATTGTTTTTATATTTGTCTGCTGTTGCTTTTGCTTTATGTTTGCTTTTTAAATGCATTTTCTGCACTGTTTTTAACTATTTATTTTCTTGCTTTTAGCTCTTGTTTTTAATGATCTATTGTTCCTTTAATGTTTTATCTTAACGTATTTCTCTTGTAAAGCACATTGAATTGCCTTGTGTATGAAAGGTGCTATATAAATAAAATTGCCTTGCCTTGCCTTAAACTGCTGGGACAAACTGGTTGTGTATTTGTGGTGCAGTGACACCATGATTGCACTTGATTGTGGTTTGTCCCAAGTCTGACTCAGTGAAACCAAAGTGTTTCCACTCCACAGAGTTTGTTTTACCTCTCCTCTCAACCAGTGGCTCTTATTCTCATTACAAGTTCAGAACAATCAGACAGGTGATGCGTCACAACTCGCACTGATGCTTCTGTTTGGACTTTGGGGGGAGGGACCGAGCACATCCACTGGGAAGGGGTGTGTCTGATTTACAAAATGAAAGACAAAATCTGAGTAACATTGGTGGACTTGTCATGTGGCACAAAATGTTTTGTCTCAATTATTTTGTTTTGAAAATCGAGGGAAGCCAAAGTTGTGATTGAAAATAAAATCCCAGGCCAGCCCAGCCCTACACAGTAATTATACCAGCAGCAAATGAGGAAGTCAGATGACACAGAATAGAATAAAGAGTGAGTCTGCTTGGGGTGAGAGGAAGAGGAGGTCAAACAAACACAGGACTTTGACCCAGGAGAACACTGTTTGTGTCCTGTGTGAAACAAAAAGTCATTGTTGAGTTATTTTAACAATGTAACATAGTAAGTCGTAGCATCTGATATATGTGGCATGAAATACACCACATTATGTTACGTTGGTACCAAACTTAGTTCGATAACGCCAAAGAAAGATCTTTCTTTTTTTTTTCTAAATCTAAGCAAGGAGTTCTGTTGCCTGAACCTAACCACATAGTGTTGGTGCAACTGCGATTGTTTCATGACTTTACCCACTGCTTACAGTCATATACAAGCTATTCTGTCATCCACCGGAAAGGGCATTAATTCATAAAAGGCTCAGGTCATCTTCATAAGGTAGGAACATACAACCTTTGTGGCTGTAAGGGTTGGAAGACTCAGTTAATCAGAACTAACCTGCCTATTCCCTTGAGTACCTTCCTCATTACAGCTATTTTTCCTTGTCAAACACCTCAAGAGACACAGTCTGAGGATGTGGAACCAGTCACCATGATACAAACATCCCAGAATGGTCAGCAGCCGCCACACTCCATCAGTCATGCTAATAATTAAGCAGATGGTGGCAAACTTACTGCGCAGCACAAAAAGACACAGCATGTCTCTGTAACAGCACAGGCCGCACACTGACCCAGGAAAAGGCCGAAAGTAACCCCACACTGTTCAATCAACACGAGATTTATCAGCGTCAGAGGTGAGGAAACAGTGCCCTGAGGCAGTCATTTTACAAGCCGGCATCTGACTGTCCTTCTACCTCACAGCTCAGCAAACTAAGACCATCTGAAAGGATCTTATCTGCACTCTTCTCTTTTAAAGTTAATTTTATAATGATTATTTATGTTTTTATTTTGTATTGTGATTTTAATGCATTTTCTTGTTCTGTAAAGCACTTTGAATTACTTTGTGTATGAATTGTGCTCTACAAATAAACTTGCCTTGCCTTGCCTTGCCTCTGTGGTCAATATGTTATGGGACACACATGAAAAGCAAACCAGGATGACAGTTAGATGCAATATAGTGTTCAAACTGTAACCATTTATATAGGAATAATTTTGCATCCACTTTATGTTTAGGTATGCAGCATTTTGGAGCTTGAACCAAATGGTGCGCTTCAGACCCTCTCTGTGTTTTAGTGATGAATGGAGACAGAGGCCTGAGTGACAAAACAGGGAGCGTGACTTCCAGCTGGAAACAGCTCCTTTCTCCTGGCACAAAGGAATAAAGAGCCCCAAACAGAGCTCAATGTGTATTCTTTTTGCTCTCCTCCTCTCCTTACTTAGTCCGCACAGCTTCTTCCCCACATACTCTTCTCTTCTCTTCTCTTCTCTTCTCTTCTCTTCTCTTCTCTTCTCTTCTCTTCTCTTCTCTCCTCTCCTCTCCTCTCCTCTCCTCTCCTCTCACGTAGATTGAGTGATTGCCATGCCATAAGCTTCAACCACTGAACCCATCCTATCCCTTCCAGTCTCTGGGGTCTTTTGCCACGCCACATTTATCACCAAATGTACCAGGAGTGCTGGCGGTGCGTTGCATCTCAAAGCTCACAGGCAACCCCCCTTTCCTTGAGGCATCTTCTACGCTGAAGCGGAGAAAACAAAATGGAACAAGACGACATACAATTTTAAGAAATCACATGTAGCACCTGTGAAGGAGATGGTCGTGTGATAAAAGGGAGAAGGTTAATCAGCTTCTTTTATATATTTCTTAAAACATTTTTAATCATGTTTTTGTCACACAGCACTTTGACAGTGCTCAGTGATCCCGGTCTTGAAAATAATATTTTTGAGCCAATGTTGTCGGACACCCTTTGCTAAAACCTCCTGATGAGCGGAAACAGGATGTTTTCAGTGAGTCTGGAAACCTTATCTTACTATTGAAGAGGGTTTAATTAGTGTTCCCTTTGCTGTCAAGACCCATCACCTCATCAGCCCAGTGCTCTCCAACTCAGCCAGGTGGTTAATGGGCTTGTGTCTCTCAAGAAACATCATGTGCTTGACATCATTTTCTGAAGAGCAGGCTACTTCCAACACAAACAACAAAATGGCTAAAATTGCATTAAAAGTATGTGTGTACATGGGAGAGATGAGCAGTTCAGTATCGTGAATGTTAAAGCTGCTTCAGTCAGCACTGTGGTTAACGCTGTTAAATATGCTATTACAAGTGGTTCATATGTGTTTGCTTTATGAAAGGATACAGCACCACCTCACAGCAAGATACAAGAGTTGGAACATATTGTATTATTTACTTAATGTGACAAACAAGACTGTATTATTGAAGTTTCACAGAGCCCCTGGACTCTGGTATTCTGCTGTTCATTTTTCAGACCATAAAGGACAAACAATATTTAAAATTCTTGCTCTTTTATAGACCCTTTTTGGGCGATGTTCACTATTACTCCCATATTTAAATGATATGATGTTTCCCAACTCTCCATTACAGCTGTCTTTTTACTCCTAACATCTATAATCTAAAGGTTTGTACACACCAAGCACAAAGATGTGTATAGACTTAGCACCAGGCGATGCAAATGACGTGATGCGAATTTGCTCGAGTTTAAGTTTTTTAATATGCGTGAGACATTCATGTGACACTGTGTTGGGAAATCCTATAAGCGTTGAGAGCTTCCAATATATCATATATCATTGATAATCAGAAATGGGGGACAAACTTTTGTCGTTATCTGTAGACACTTGGAGCTCTATAATGCAACTGCTGTGCTGTAAAGAGACAGACCGACTGAGGACCAGAGTCATATCACTACATGGTAGGTTCTGAAAATGTGTATTCATGATTTTTGTGAGTCATTTTGTTGAGCGGCCTCTTAGCAAAATGCCCTGAGTAACAAGATTGGTCTTTTATTTTGAAAGGTAAAAAACAGAAAAACTGGTTATGTGCTGTTGTGGGCAATGTGAAAAGAGTACTGCCATCTTGGTTCATGCTGGTTCAGAGCACAGAGCCACCATGTTCACATTACTTGATACCAGCTATTAGTCATATTTAACTACAAGCCAAGTTCATGTGTTAGCGTTAGCTGCCTTCCCCAGTCACTTAGCAGCACCGTTAAGGGCAAATATTGGTTGAGTTGTTTAATAATCCGGCAGCATTATTCTTACAAATATTGCCGCTAACATGATGTTTAGTCAGTATACTTGTCACGGCCCTGGCCATGTCACTAGTTTCTCTGTTTCTCCTTGTCCTCTGTCCCCTGTCTGTCTCTCTGTGTGTCTGTGCTGTGGGCATGGCAACTCCCTCACTCTCCTGGGTTCCTGATTACATTTATTCAACTCACCTGCTCCCTGCTGCTCACCTGAAGACCATTCAGTAATCAGACCTGCAGTATAAAACACCGGCTCTCCTCTTAGGTCCTCACCTGGTCGTTGAGTCTACCACTGTGGTGCAGTCAAGCTTAAGGTTGCTGTAGAATTGTGAATTTTTTCGTGAATACTTACCTTGTGTTTTCCGCTGTCATACTATCACCGCCTGCCTACTTGCCTGCCTGTCCTTCTGCCATGCTTCCAGCCAGCCAAACCTCTCCAACCTTGTTTTGCTTCCCTGCCATCAGCCCACTTCCTTCAGTCTCCATTCCCCAGATTATCCTCTGCAGCCACCTTCATAATCCTCGCAATAAAACCCCATTTTTACCACTCTCTATCTGAGTGTTTGGGTTCACCTTGTTGATTATAACAACACTTTTTCACCATGTTCACCATCTTCGTTTAGTGTGTTAGCATGCTAATATTTGCTAATTAGCATTAAAGAGAAAGTACACCTCAGGACAATCTTGGTACCCATTGGCTATCATCTGATGATGATATAGCCTCTGAGGGTGAGGGCCAGTATTTAAGGCTGATCCAGTGTGGTCAGTGGATAGCTGGGCTGAGACTTTCTCTTCCATATGCTGGTCATTTCAGCTAATCTCTATTAACTGATATCTGCATATGAATGCAGATACATTTCTTTAAAAAAAAAACTAATATAAAACTAACTCGTCATCAGACAGTAGCTGATTGGATGTGAGATTGCTTTTCGGCCAATGCATTCTGCCTCTCCACACAGACTGTTTACCTGCCATTCAAGCATGCCTGATCAACACTACTCAGACTACAAATGGAAACCACAACACTTCTGATACCAAAATCTTGTCCAATCACCCGCTGATTCTGCATACATATTGAAATACCTGTTTACTGAAATGAACCTGAGGATGATGGGAATGTCATAAACCACAGTGTTGGATGAATGAAAGTGTTGAACTGGTGATGCTACGACATGAAAAGGTTTTAATCTTGAAGGCTAATCTTCACATATCCCTCAAATTGTTTCACTCAAGACCACAAATGTTAACCTCTTGGCTCTCGAGGAAAAGTCAAAGGATCACCAAAGTCACTGGGATGCAGGCTCTGAGAAACGCGAATCTACGTAGAAGATTTTGTGCCTAAAATTGAAAAATCTGACCTAGTGGTGGTGCCATGTTTTATAAAAACACTGGGATAACCAAAGACAGGAGGATTCATCCTCTGCACACCATGACTGTACTAAATCCATCCATTCCATCCATTCAGTCTGGATGAAAGTGGAGGACCGAACATCTGACCAACATCGCTACAGCCACGAATTAACTAAAATCTGTAGCTGCATACAAAACCCATACAACCCAACAACAAAAAAATATCCTTGAATAAATGTCCTCTATGGTGCAAGGATTCGTTGCTCAACAGCACAACATCCAGCCAAGGATGCATCATATGTCAACACCCCCCAATCTCTCCCTCTCTCTCTCCCTAATGCTGCTTATGCAGAGAGGAAGAAATCTGATGTCATGCCTGCCTGCCCTCGGCTGTCAAGCCCTCTGACACACACAAACACACATACATACACAGACAAACGTTATTTACAGTATAATTACTTTCATGACAGTTCAGATGCAAGCCCATCACTCAGTATTATCAAACTATTGAGGCGTGTAACAGTCTATATATATAATACAGACAGAAAAAAAAGAGTTCTATTACAGATCCACACACAGGACCAGCGACACACCCACTGTAATCCAGCACATTTCTGCTCTCAAAATCATTTCTGCAGTCATCTCAGAAAAAGAAATGTTGACTGATGTTTTTTTTTCTCATAAATAAACCAAGATTCCAAAAATCCTGAACCCATGAAGAGACTTTCAATAACGCCAACCACTGGGAGCCAGAATAACCCATCAGAACTGGATACTTTTTCCTCATCATGTCCATTATCATTCAAATTCAGGCGAGTGTGCAGAATTTGGCAGGAAGTTGCAGGCAAGGGATATTTATATGGGTTTCTAAAGGCTACAGTTACTATGCAAATCCAGTGCAGATGACTGAGTGATTGCACAGACTCTCCCATCCTGCTGCTCTCCCTCTCTCCTCCATTCCCCATAACCTGAGCCACCGGAGCAGAACATGCACTTGTCTTTGCTTCATGCTTCGATTTTAACGTTGCCGAGGGGCGTGCTGAGAGAAATCAGACGTAATTAGGTGGATGTTCGAGAGGCAGTTGGATATTAACATGGGTTGCACCACCCGACATGGTGTTGAATGTCAAGCGCACAGCTCCTGCAGTCACTTTATGTTTGCCGACAGATGTTCTTTAAAGTCCCCTCACCCCATCGTGAGATTGTGGGACGGAAGCACTGATTGTAGTTCTCTTACACATTCATGATGGAGATAATGTGGTTTGAGAAGAAGTCTGAGTGAAGTTTTTGTCCTGTTATTATTTGCTTTGAGAGAAGTTTTATCATAAAACAACAGAGGTTAAAGAACTACATGTTTATGAGCTACATGTCCAACCCTGTCTCTTTTTAATTACAGTGTGCACTAATTCACTATATGTTTTGAAGGAAACATAACTGCTGTCTCGATTACGTTTACTGGCAAAGTTTTTTCAGTCAGGGAACAACCAGGATATTGTGCTGGACAAATAGGAATCTGGGCTCGCCAGCGCTCAATAAATGAATGATTTGTAAATAATATGTTATGCGAAGCCTAAGTTTTATACAAGTAGCCTAATATTGATACATGGCTCAAATAAACAATTTGAATGTTTTTCCAATCTTTGCTGAGCAACAGTTTTGTGTAGAAGGAAGTAAAGGCCTGTCCCAAATATAGACGCCTGTTGACTTCAGCGATTTAAGCAAATAATAGCCCGGGCTATTAATTGAAGTTTTATGGTAGCCAATCAGCGCCATGTACAGGAGTAATGCCAGTGTCAAGCTGTTGTCAAGCGCTGACAAGTGGTGCACTGAAGCTAATGAGGAGTGATAACAACAATGGCGAGTGCTATAGACAAGATGGACGCTGCTATCGAGGCTGTTCTAAATCTACATGTCTTCTCATTATTTCCTGACATCACAGTATTACTTTGCTCCGCTTCACTCTTTAACAGGTATGTTGGAATGGCTGCGCACCAGCGTGGACTCAAAGTGATGTTAGGTTCAGGTGGATATGTTAGTCTCAAGTGATGGCAGCATTATGTTTGTTGTAAAATTTGTCGGGACACAGGCGTGATGCATCGTGCGGGTGGGGCAGAGCAACTTTTTTTTACCTGCTACACAGACTCCGTCTTGGCAGTGGGTGGTTGCTGCCAACTTCACTGTGAACATACTGAGTTTTACCAAGTGATAATGCAGGTGTTCATGCAGGGTTTGAAAGCGTAGGCTTTATTAATTGATTCTGAATGAACTAATTGGAGCATTTTAACCACAGGATGCATTGACTTAATTGACTGATTTTAATGTAAAATGTAGAAGCACCCACACAGTGTTGCTCTGCTGCATCACATTGCCTCTGGTACAATGAGATATTAAATTAAACCCATTGTAAACAGATTGTACTTGTTTGTTACACCGTTCTATGTGGTTTTTACCTGTTGGAAGGCCGCAGAGCCGCACATTGAGAAAAAAAATAGACAAGCCACATAAAAATAGAGAAGAGCCATGGGAGCCATCAGTTGATTATAATGGATGCATTGTGCTGCTGGCATGCTGCTCCACGTCTGTGTCCCATGTATTGAGCATATACAAAGCATGGGAGAGACCATGCCTGTATGTAGCAATCAAAATCAAATAATATACATATCATGTCTTATCATTGGTATCTGTGTATCTGATCATAACAGCTTTACTACTTGTTTATGTCAGGCTAATTTATGACATTTTTTTTTTTCCTGATTAAAATATTTTTTACTTTCTCACTTGTGCTACTTTAGAATGAGCTTGCTAAGCCTCGGCTAAGTGTTGTGGTTCCTGGTAGAGGAGCAACTGAGAAGAACCCAAGACAAAAAATACTGAATAGGACATGCTTCGAGGAAAAATGGCAGAGACAGATTACAGATTAAGCGTGCCACATCCAGCTCTCTAACTGTCCTCTCTGTCTCCTTTCTCATGGTAAATGCTTTCCTTTTCTCTGTTTGGAGAAAGTAGTGGGAAACAGTGAGTCAGGCTGGAGTGCTGAGAGCTGGACCGGACTGTTAATGTTGCCCAATGAATTAAGAGTCGGTTCTGCTAGTTTACCATTTGAATGACTGGGAGGCTTGGGAAGGTAGTGAGCTCTGGACACAAAGAGATGCTTCACAGCCCGAATGCACTTTGGTTCACATCTACATGTCTAAATATTTGCTTCCAGGGACACAGCATGTTGTGCATAAGTGGACAGACATTATACTGTACAACAACACCAACAGAAAAAAATGTCATTTTAATTTGTCGTCTAATTTGGATTTTACAAGTGGGTTAATCGTCTTCCTTGTGATTTTATCAAAACAAATTCTTTGGGTAACTTGCAATTTTGTCCATACTTCCTGCAATATTTTTTAAAATGAAGCCAAATCACATGTTTACATACATAAAATAATCTAATTAAGAACCACTGTTATGGGCCCAGGTGAAGAACCACAGCTTTTAACTAACCACTGTAATATAAACGCCTTAATGCCTGGGAGACTTTCTTTCCCCAGAAGGTATTTTCTCAGGCAGCACTTACTCCCAAGCTGTGTGTCGCCTAATTATGTACCCATCTATCAGAGCCCTGCTGCATGGCGAAAGTCCACCTAGTTCAGGAGGTGGAGCTGTCCATCATGTTTCGGCTGTTAGCTGCTTACAGAGTGTTTCCGCCGTTTCCCGTTACTCCTGCACATGAAACGATTGTGGTGGCGGTTCACATAGCTGGACCTGAGAATAAGTCCCCCAGTGATCAGCCTACAGCTGGCAGTCAGCTGTGGTGAAGTGTCAAGTCAATCAGGGCAAAGCCTGTGTGAAATAACCCAAGGACTATAGTTCTATGTGCACGTCTTTGCCCTAGCACTCCTCTCATCGCAGTCTTTCTGGACACCAGATTTGGGTACGATATATAGAACTGGAGGAACAATGTGTAACTTATTCTTTTTTCTAGAGACATTTTTCTTTACAGGGTGACTCTGATTGTGGGTTGCAGGAAGAGTAGGATGGACGTGAGATGGAAGAGTGAACGATTCAAGGCAGGTGAGCACTTTATTCCCCACTGGGTGCTTTCACAAGCCTCGTCATCAGTGAGGCGAGCACATCAACCTTCAAGTCTTGATTACAGAGAGAGCACTTTACTGCAGCCTTACAGGAAACCCACTGAGGGTGCTATTTGTAGAATAGAAAATGTTCAAGTCATATTTCAAGAGTAACTTTTCAAAGTTTATATGGGGGCATCCAAAGGGAGGTTTGTGATGTTACTGTGACTTGTGTCCAAATAAACCCTAAAGGCTGTACTGAACATAACACCTGCATGCGTTTTAAGTACAATTTCTAAGGACCTTCGAGATCTTTAAGGGCCCTGATACACCAAGCTGACAGTCAACCGTTGGTCAATGTAGCGTCTGTCACCTTAGTTTTTGCAGCCCCTGTCAGCATTTTCCTTAAGATTTAGCATGCTGAGTCTGTGCTGGAGCTGGTGTGCCTTCTTAAACTCAGTGCACAAGAGGAGAAATGGAAGTGAGGGAATTAACAAATGGCTTCAGTCAAGAGGGTGTGACATTCAAACAAACTTGTTATATGAGGTAACAATATGTCTTTGAACTCTTAAGCAGAAATGGTTTGTCACTGTTTGTGCTATTGTTTGCTGGCACATGGTAAATATTAGGGCTGCCCCCGACTAAGAATTTCTATAGTTGACCAATAGTCATCATTTAGGGTCATTTGTCAACTCGTTGCCCGCATGTTTACGATATTAATTTGATTATTAAATGATATATTTTGGGCGGGGCAACACAATGGTTTGAGTTGAAGGTGTGAGAAAGAATAGTATCAGTAACATTGCTAACACTGTGCTACATTACAGAGAAATACCAAACTGTACTAATGAACCTTCATTAATATAGACCTATATTTTATCTACAAGTGCACGTCACACACTGAGCGAGCCGCCTGTTAATGACGCTGTCGGCAAAGCAGTAATGATTGTGCTAAGTGGTTAATGGGCATGTAGCTACTTCCATGTTTCAGATGATACATCATGTTTGTAGTCGACCAAGGAAGATGAGTTTACATATCACCTTGGGTTCGTCCTTCACCTTCTCAAAATGATCCCACACTTTGGATTTTATGCCCGACGTGTTATTAACTGTGGAATAACCACAGGTACCAGCCCTGGAATTTAACATGACTCCTGTCTGACTGCTGAGCGTGGTCACTTCCTGTGTCTGTCCTTTCAAATTAAATTCCCACATAGTCCAGTCATAAAGGTTTTGATTTATATTGACAAGGCGCAGCTCCTGATAGAGTTTCAGTTTTTTTTGTGTTTTTTTTTTCTGCAACTAATCGACCAATGAAATCTTGCTGACTAATGATCTTTCTGGTCGACTAAGGTTGGGTCAACTATTGGGGGGCAGCCCTAGTAGATTTCCCATTATCTTTCGACATCAGGCTGTGTTGTTAATGTGCTAACTGGCTAACTAGTGTCTTGAATCCATCCTGTCGGTCTTCCGGTTTCCTTTTTTTGATTGATGAATTGAGACTACCACCGTCTGCTGGTATGGAGAATTATTTGCTCTCACGCAAGTGTGTAACGTATGTGCTAGCTGGCCATCTGCTATAGTCTTTGTGATGTGTTCGTGTGCAACATTTTGCGCAAGACACAAGCGAAGTAAGGCAAACTAGTTCTTCGATTGGTGTGTCTGGGCCTCAACACTACAAACAGAAAAACTGCAGTACCATTACTTTGGCAAAGACAATATGCAGTTTATGTTCATTATTCTGGACTTTTTTTGGTAAAGAAATGGAAGTTAAAGACTCCACACACACCTGTCAATGGACATACCACCTATTGTAACATTTTATTTGAGTATCAAGTGAGTATCAAGTTACAGGATGTTGTCTAAGTGTTTTAATATGCATCCTTCAGTCAATGGGATTGTGTTTACTGAGCACAAAGATAGAACACATCTTTTTTCTTGGCAATACAGATAGTGCTAGCCACATATCAGACACCAGGGTAATTAACATTATTAAACACTGAACATTAAGTCAATATATACGCTAGAAGTAAACCACAGATAAAGTGAGATGATCCCTCCCTGAAGCTTTAAGCCATTTAAAGAAATGTTTAAACCACAAATCACAAAAGCAAAAATTAAGATGTTAAGGCTCAGCGTGATCCAAATAGCGTGAAACTGGTTGCATCTGCTAATGGCACAATTAATCATACAGGCCGCCGCATGTGTCACATACTAGAACAACACATTCTTTTCATTTCCACATGGCACGAAATTCCCCTCTCCCACCGACCTCGCTTTCTTGTCTGCAGCAGGAATATCTCCAGGCAGCCTCGCAAGACAATGGCGCACAATTACCCGGAGCAGAAAGCACTGTGGCACTGACAAATGTAGTTTTTACTGAGCAGGAGACAATATGTTCTCACATCAGAGTTAAATACCTCCTATTTATCTCAGCCAAGGCGAGGCGGGAGAAAAGAGCAAAAAGGGAAAGGAAGGCACGGAGAGAGAAAGTCAGAGTGATCAAGACAGACAGACAGAGGGGGAAGTAAGCCGTGGGCTGTGGAGACATTGCGAGACGTTCCATGACAACCGAGCAGGAGGATTCTGAACCATTTCGTCCTATGTTCCTATCAGGAAAAGCACAGTGAAAAGGTGCAGCTGCGTAATGACCTATAGCTCATTTCTCACGCAGAGATGAATGGCACAGGCTATTTTGTGCAGCTCAATTGAATTGAAACTGACGTCATTCAGGAACATTAAAAGACATATTCACTTTATATGAGTCACAGTCAGGTTTTGGATGAAGACTGAAAAATCTCACTAAAGCAAAATGATTCATCTCTTGCTTTGCTGGATGAATTATGTTGGTGCTTCTAAACTAATGCTAAATTTGTTGCTATCAAAAAGGAAACATTTTGCTTTTGATGCTTTTTTAGCCATGAAGACTTGTTGAAATACTCGAACAAGTAATTTGTGTTAAAGGAAGAAAATTGCATCATCAGGCAAACAAGCTAGTTAAGTAATAGTGCTATTAAAGCTAGAGTGCGGGTCTTTAACATATAAATGAACAGCTGTTACATGCAAGCCCTTTCCAAATGAGATCACACAATGCTGAGCTAACAGCTTTTCGCAGCAGCAAGCAGCAGGAGTTTCGGTGTCTGTGGCGGCTTCCTGGTGCAGGCGCATTGAGAGTGATGAGTTTTACGTCAACCAGCCAGAGCTAAAGGGGGGAAAGATTCATTTATTTATTCAATGTTAGATGTATTTTGTGTTTTGTTGTTTTCTTTCTGTTTTTCTCCGCTTGTCATTTGTTTGCTTCATCTGTACCTGCGTGATTGTGATGTTTTCTTCCGATACTATGTTTGTTAATAGTGTGAAATAAAGACTTTTGAAAAGCTCAGCAAAAGCTGTGGCAGGAAATCCAAAGAGGCACCAAAGAAAAGTTTCTGGAGTGTAGAGTTGTGTCAATTTCCGGTTTAGTTTACTGTTTGAGTAATCAAATACTTAAGTACATTTTCAAACAAGCCACCGGTTACTTCCGTTACTTTTAGAACGCTGGTCCTTCAGCTCTGAAACAGCAACGACTGTCTTTGGGTTCTAATAATGGAGATAACGTTAAACCTATCAGTCCGAAAGAAGTCATGAAGCTTGTGGCTCGCTACGGGGAGAAGAAATGCTGCCGTTGTCTACGGTGGAGTCTAAAACAGTCCGCAGGATCGTCAGTAAAATCCCCACAACTCAATAGGTGGAGGAGGACTTGCAGACAGACAGGTCAGACTCGGGACTTGCATTATGCCTGGTAGACACTACACGACTTTTCACTATGTCACATTACACGATTGTGGAGTCATAAAATCGTGCTGTGACTTGGCCGACAGACATGACACACTACACGCTGGTACTCACCAATTATCCCCGGTCGTCTTTCATGTCATCAGGTTATTCTTGTTCTATTTTTATTACTTTTACTATTATTTGAGTCACTGTGTCTGTTCATGTGCCAGCCGACATGTTGTTGTAGTCACCTAAAAGCGTCAGCAGATGGCAGGAGCTACATTTGAAGCACTGTACGTAAACATTAAAGTCACTGGTTTCTCCACAACAAGTTCCTACAAATGTTTCACAATAAAAGCCTATTTAGAAAATGGAGGGATTCTCTCAGCCAAGGTTATAAGGGGCTTTTAATTTGAAACAAGTTCAGGAAGTGTTTGAAATGACGGCACGATGTGTTAACTTTACAAAGACAACGGAGCAGATAAAAAGTAAATATGTAAACACACAGAGGGATTAATAAATAACGGACCGTCTATAATGTAGTCTGTTTCAAATGAAGCTGGGAGCCTCTGCAGTTGTGGTGAGTAAAAGCCCCGCCGCTATTTGTTAATGTTATTACTTTATGTCCGACGGTGAGGATGTACCATTGTTTGCTAGCTTGATGCTAATGACAGTAACGTTAACTCAGCGGGCTGACCTAGCTTGATGCTAATGACAGTAACGTTAACTCAGCGGGCTGACAAAGTGCCTCTGCTGTTTCACATCATCATTTCCCCCTTTTACTCTGTGTGGTAACATCCCTAGAGGAAATATTAAAAACGCTGGGGTGTTGTTGTCATACAGTTGTCTACGGCAGCAGATCGTTCTGTGTTTCTACTGGTCAAAGTGACGGCTGTGATGGGAGAATTGGATCTCAGTGAAGGGCAAGTGGTCCATAACTTCTACTTGAGTTACTTTTCTCAGGAAGTAACATTGGAAGTACTTTAAAAGTACTTGAGTTACTTTACTCAGGGAGTAACGCAATAAAGTAACTGGTTACTTTTCAAAAAAGTAATGCAGTAAAGTAATTCAATTACTTTTAAAGTAACCCTTACCCAACTCTGCTCAGGAGGCTGTTGTGTCAAGTGCAACTAGATCTAGTGGTAAAATTCAGTAGGCTATACAAGTTTGGCCCAGTGTTTGGCTTGATCGTATTAAACCACTTTATACATTTTTCACAACCTGGAGTGGATGCTCCAGATCTTAATGAAACGTGGCATTCAGAGGAAGGAATAAAGTTAAAAAAATAAAAAATAAAATGTCTTGATCAGAGCACTCCTGGGGGTGGGGATGTTCACCTGTCAGCATACGTCGTAAACACGCGTCGACAGTGTTTATGTAATTACTGTTATTGCCAGAGGGGGAGACAAAGGTTCAAGGCTCCAGTTTTAACTGAAGTCATAGTCAAGTGCGTCAATAAAAATAGCAAAATACACTGAATATTTAAATGCAAAAATAAAAAGCATCATCAGAAAGTAAAATGTGGATGAATGTGTGTATAAATACGTACCCATACCCTTAACCCCTCTGCCACATACATATTCATACACACAAACACTAATTTGTGCTCATGCAAGCCCTCGTACAAGCACACAAACAACAGAATAGGACAGAAATGTGTTTGTGTGTTAGGTTTATATTGCATCTGCATTTAATTGCCAAATACTAATAACACCATCATCATAATTATTTTCTTTTGTTTCTATGGATGCAGTATTTATTTATAGAAATGCAGCGTCAGTGTTTGTTGAGTCAGTGAGAAATAAATGAGACATAATTCTACTTTAAATAGAAAGCCATATATTTTCAAGTCATTTGCCTAAGTAATAACAATGTGTCACATGGAATAGGTCATGAGGTCCTTAAGAAACATGAAGTCATATTATGCTTAATGTTGAGACATACATGAAGTTAAAACATGAAAAGGAATACTTTTATGGAGAGTCTTGGGCCTAAGGAAATCAGCTTTTCTTTACATTTACACGACGCTGTATGAATAAAGTTATTCTTAAATGCAGAATCCAAACATACAGGAATTTAAAAATTAATATTATGTGTTTCATGTTTGCAAATGTAGCTGTTTGTTGGGGTGGAGCTACTGCCTCCTCTTTACTACCTATACTGACTCATGAATCAAGGTGTTTGTGTTGACCGTGGCCATTCATTTGGAAAGGGGTCATTTTGGGAGGTCAGGGTTATTATTGTTCTCAAATAGCTTCTTCGCCTTGCTGGCTGGGTGAATTATAGCTTTCTTTGCTCAAATTTGGACCACCGCCCATATTCTGAGGTCATTCATAGCGAAGAGGTGTGTTACATGAGTCATAAAGCAACAAATGGTTTATATCAACTGACAGCAACATTTAGAAGTGGAAATAGACAACTTTTCAGCAAAGCTACGCTAGCTAATGCTGGCAGCCAGTAACAAACAATTATAATTCATTGTCCATTAATTGTCCAATAATTAAAACAAGGAAAACGTTTTCTTGGTCCTTTGAAAATGAGCAGTGGCTCAGGTGTTGTTTCACCTGTAGCCTACTGTGGCAAAAAAGAAAGTGGAGTTGTGGAGTCAACACAAGAGCCTCTTTTGCCCGGACATGTCCACTTTTCACGTCCTGTCCGGGGCGTCCGGGGGGTGTTTATAAATTGATGATAATGTTGATAATAATGATAATCCTTGTGTGTGTGTGTGTGTGTGTGTGTGTGTGTGTGTGTGTGCGTAATCCCCGAGACGCTGCCTTATCAGTGGATCTCCAACACTCACAACGAGGAAGCAGCAGACACCGGCGGCGCAGCATTATTAGCATTATTCTATGCTTCCAAGATGCCGAAGCTCAAGTGCAGCTTCATAGATGAACTGCAGAAAAAAATTACCAACTTACCGTCCCGACCCACTGCAGAAAAAAATTACCAACTTACCGTCCCGACCCGGTCTGGATATATGGGAGGCTGAGTGCACTGTGTGCAAAGCTGGCACATATGATTTTGTGTCTAATAAAGGTGCCAGGGAGCTCAAAGTTGGATTTTCTAATACAAAAGAGGTATTATTTAGAACATTATTTCATATTATTCATTTATTTATTTGTCCAGTAAGACTTGAAAAAATATCTATTATTTTACAAGTTGATTTTTCTAATACAGAAGAGACATTATTTCTATCATTATTTCATTCCAGAGATTTTACATTTATTTTACATTTATATTTATTTTTGTACAATTGAAACTTGTAAAAAGATTATTATTTTAGGCATAATAAAAGCAAGTTGAGTAACCTCTGAGAAGCCTATCTAAATTTCTGTCTTTGAGAGATATTATTTTGTAATATAACTGAATTTTCTATCCATACATATAAACTTTAAATATATTAAAATTATAAGGCATCTTTGAGTAAACTGCGAGTATCATTTAAGTAGGCTATCTCGTGGCCGGGGCGAGTGTCCTCTTTTTTGGAAATCAAAATATGGTCACCCTGAGCTAGCTAGCTAACCATTGTAGAGGCTATTTGCAAGCTAACGCTAGCTACTGGGATGTTTGCTATCAGCCTATGAGCTAACCTTATGTTTCAACTAAAGATTACTAGATTCAAAAATCACATCATGTAACCACTTATGAGTAAAGCTAGAAATCTTCACCTGAAACGTAAGGTTCCCTGCTGAAAAAAGTCAGAGAAACCATTAGGCATATTCTATTGGTTTCTAATGGTTCCTAATGGGGTTTTTTCTAATGGTATTCTACTGGATTTTTCCAGCAGGGTTCACTTGTAGGCTAACAGCAAACATTCAAGTAGCTAAAGTTAGCTAACAAGTAACCTTGTTTGGGATGGGGACAGCTAGCTAGCTAGCTTTAGCATAAAGCGCAGTCCCTCCCTAGTGATTCTGAAGGCTACAACAATTTCTGTTCACTTTTTTTCCTTTTTGGAGCTAACAATCTTGCAAAGACCTTGCAAGATCCCTAGTCTTTTAAATATCCTATTCTGTGATCTCTCTGACTAATTTAAGCACTTTTAAATACATAAAAATCCATCACACTTTACTGAACACCAACAATGAAACACTATGATGAAGCATGCATTATTATAGATGCAACAATTTGTACTTCACTTTACTTAACATATTGATAACTTATGATACTGCATGAACTATTATAGCATTCTGTACATCTTGTACACCTACTATTGTTGATGTGTGTGTGAGGTGAGGTATTCATCATGAGCCCCATCAGTCAGCCTCTAGTTTTTAACTACTCAAGAGCATTCATAGAAACTTGACACTTAATTATAATTCACATCTATAATGTTTTATGACTGATATAGTGCATCGTTAAGCATTATGTGTATTGATGAGTGTAGTCATAGAGCATTATGCATTATAATTCACTGTGAATGCGCTCATAATGCATTATGGATGTGGTCTATGCAACACCAGGTGAGTTTAGTATTATCCCTTTGGTGCTACTGTACATTATGATATTTATACTAAAAGAAAATGCATCTGGCTCTGTCTCCAAACAGGCGACATCAAATTGAATGTCACACTGTAAGGCCTGACTTGATTTTCTGGAGCAACCAATTTCACAGTGTTGCCTGGACTGCCTGTCTCTGCGGTCTTTCATTTGTGAAGGTTATCCAAATAAGACTGAAACGCTTCACGAGCATAGCTTCTGTTTGTGTGTTTGGTGGCTCTCCAGCAAATCAGAGGCCCTCTTTTCTCTTGTCTTCCTTTTATTTCGGAAGCCCAGCAGCGATTGTGTAAATTACCGGGGGTCATGGCAGGTTCAAGGTCAGTCAGAGCTCAGAGGGAGGTCGAATGGAGGAGGTTCAGCCCCATCTCCACAGCACTCAGCCCCTCTGTAGGAGCAGCCACTGTGATTGCAGATAATTACCTCTGCAGTGTGTGATGTTTGGGTGAGGGGTCTACTATGTTTGTGTGTTCCCTGGCTTCTTTCTCAGCTATATTTCCAGTATTTCCTGTTTCTCATTTTCCCTGTTTCACCATCAAAGTATTTGTTATAAGGTCATGTATCATCAGTTAAACACTCACTATGTTTGTCATTTGGCTGCAGTCACTGTCAATACCACCACTGCACACTCTTCAGCTCTAAGCCTCAATTTTCACTGTGCAAAGTTTGAAAATAACTTATCATGGGTGAATGAGTAAGATTTCCATCTCTGTCCCCAAATGACTTCTGATGCTATTAAATAGACTGTTCGTTCAAATTGAATTTTCCTGCAGCATGGTCTTATGAAGTCCCTGATGAGGAGGTGTGTATCTTTCTCCTGCTGCAGTTCTACCTAAGGTACTTTTTTGTTTTTCATGTAGCTATTGATACTTTACAAATGTAGCTGCATTTCAACTGTTCTTTGGGTGCTACTGTATAAAAAAGCCCACAGCTTTATACCAACCTTACAGTGGCTGCTCCTGGAAAAACTGACATTTGGACAATGTCGAGTCTTTTGCACAACGACCATCTTCAGTACAGAAACCCGTCTTTTATAATCTCTGTGTCACTGTGTCACAGTTTGTAAGGCTCTCAGGGTTTTCGGTGAGCTGAGGCATAACGCAAGAGGAGCTGAGGGCGATGGGTGTTTGAAAAGAAAGCTCTCATAGCATTCAGTCGCTAGCATTTACTGCATTTCATAGTGCAGTGGGCACCAGGGGGCTGGAGGAATTAATCCATGGCCCTTTTCATAAAGTTAGTGAATGCCCTGAGTGGCGCTAGGAGAAAAGCACCAGGCCCAGCAGCGTTGGGAACTGATGATCCATGATGCCTTTATGCTATGCTGGTCTGCATCACTATGCCTTCTTCTTCACCCTCTTCATCTGCTGTAGCTGTATCTGCTGAGGGAGAAAACCCCACTGCACTCCATGAATACAGAGAAGCTGCCCAGAAAGCATCTGCTCAAAGACCCTTATACCTCAAAGTTCTTTGTCTTTCTTTCTGTCTGATGTTCACAGCTCACTGATGCATGGTGACAATAAATGATTACAGTGAGGTACATTATCCTCACTGTAAACACTTAACAATGCTTCAGCAATATTTGATATTTGATACAAGTAAACATCTTTGTATCAACCTCCTACCATATGTATAAATTAGCTAAGAAGATATTGGTGTTTCATTAAGCTGTGTTACTCTGTCAACCCTCCCCCACTGTAACTCTCGTCTCCCATTGCTCTGCTGATTTTTATTTCCTTTAGGCTTGCTACATCGAGTTGCTTCAGCCATCTCTTTCTATTTCTCTCTCTTCCACTTTCTCTTTCTGTCTCTCATTCTCTTGAACACAAGTGAACCCACTGCAACCTATTTTTATATCAAAAACACAGCTGAGAGGTCCACAGTGGCTTTATTGCGAATGTGCATTTACCCTAAAAAGAGACACTCCAAATATTTACCATTTTTAGACCCATTGACCCGATCTTGCTGGATTCAGAAAATACACCAAGGCCAGCAACCTTTTCCACGCTGAGAGGCTTACAGTTACAGGAAGACAAAGTGTCCTCCAAAACAAAACGCTCGCCGTTATAGCCTCCACCACAAAATACACAAAGACAAAATACTTCCTTTCACCGTTCGTGCCCATGTGCAGAATTAAGATGATGTTTGATAAGAGTCCTTTGTGGTGTGTTAGGCTCTGTGTAACTAAAGTCTGTACCAGTCAACAGTGCTTCACTCCAGAAGGCTTCACTTATTTTCTAATCCACAGAACACGATTTGAGTTTGGTGGAATTGTTAGCTGACATAAGCCATTTCCTTCATTTCAAAGGGTTTCTAAAGGCTGCAAAGCCCCCAGATCCTCAAATGACCTAAATGCGGGAATGAGGAGAAATGTCAAAGCAGTTGTTCAAATAATGGCAACGAGTTGGATGGGAATGTTTTGTCACCATGTCAGACAACCTTATATACTATGGATAAAATGTATGTTGGATGTTGATACTTACAAAAGTGGCAGCAATAGGGCTGGGTATAGGTACTCGATACCCTTTAAGTAATACCTGTAGTTGATCCGTTTTGTACCAACATCAAGAAAAAAAACGGCCATTTGTTTTTCTCTGAGCCAATTACTGCAATCGTCCTGATTTAATGCAATGTTTAATTCAACCACAACCACAGCGGATACAACCAGCATAGTCTGTGGTATGATGAAGTCAAGCCTGGTGTATTTGACAGAGTTGGTAGTTCAAGATGCCACCGAAATGTTCGAAGTATGGCTATATTACACACATGTGGTTTCGGGTGGCATTTTATGCAATTGAATGCTTCCATACACATGATGGGTATCGAATGAAGTAGAAAATATTGTATCAAATAAAGAACTCTTATTTTCATTCATTTTCACATTACGGGTAGTAATACTGCAGCACGGTCTCATAGAGATACATGACATGGACACTTAGTCATAACAACGTATTATATGATTGGGGGCATGAAATGTGTTAAAATTACATGCTGGCAACATGAAAACCAATTTCACTGCAAAATCAGTGAGGATATTTTGTTATGGTGGACAAACAAATTCAGTAAAATGAGCAGGAAAACCCACGCAGGGTGTGTGGGAGGGGTGCTTGATCGGTCAAACAAACATGGACTTTAAACCAGGAGACCGCTGTTTGTGTTCCATCTGAAAGTCAATGTAGTTATGTAACTTAGGTATTTTACATAACAATGCAAAGTACATACGTTTACATCACTTGCATCCCATAGGTAGTTATTTCAACAAAAACCCAGAATTTTTCTGAAACTTAAGTTGTTGTTTTTTTTTCTCTAACACCTTGTTTTCATGAACGTTTGTGACTGGTGTCTGTAGATCCATAAATATACGGATGATGCCTCTAGTGTCCATACAAGGAAGCACATTTCTTTATGAATGGATAGAAACCTGATAGAAAATTCCTGTAACCATAGGGTTTACCGGGACAAAAACAGGATCTGCCAGGAATGTGGCATGTTTTGTGAAACATCTGATTAAAAAGACGTATAAATGGTTGAACGAGTCATAATGACAATCTGACTGTACATAATATAAAACCATATTTCGGCAGAATAACATTACTCAGATTCACAATGTGTCAAAATTGGATGAACAAGTTATTTTTAATCATATAAACTCACTTTACTAGAGGCAAATAGCAGGCCGAAATATTACAGAGGGGAGGAGTTTCGCAGTCATATGGGATATCATGGAGAATCCCATTGGAATGAATTGAATTGGTTGTCTCGTCTTCATACACTTGAGTGGAAACGAGATGTTAATCTTAAGGGTTTTTCTGCGATTGTTTAACAGCAAAACTGCCACTGTTCATAATAGACTTTACATGGCATTGTTTTCATGTTGGCAGCATGTAATAACACATTTTGTGCCCACCACCACATAATGTATTGTTAAGAGTTTGTGTCCATTTTATATGTTTCCATGAGACTGTTTTGACTATCGGTACTGGTATTGTGATTTTTTAAATGATGCTCAGTCCAAGTCAGTAAAGTTGTTAATGTGACAGTAAATACAAAACTGCCTTTATACCAAAATATGCTACAGCAAAGGCAGTTTTCTTCAAAAATAATTTGCTCTCGCTGGAGGACGAATCAATTAAAAGCCTGTTAAATTCAAACAACACACATCAGTAAACCCCAGTCTGTTTTACTCAATAGTTTTGGCCCCGTGGGGTGAAAAGCGCTCAATAATTGTTACATTTTTCCATTATCACAGAGTCAAATCAAAATTGACAATTAAATTTTCCTAATATACAATGCAAAGACATAATCATGAAATCAGTAAACATGACCTCCCAATGCCTGAGGCACAGCGAGTGAGATAACAGCACTGTTCATTTTAATGATCTCATGCTGCACTTAACTCATTACTCTTATTACTGTGTGCAGGCTGCTGAATCTTCTAGGCTCAGCGGACCTTGTGTGCAGAAACTACAGTAGTTGGGAGCTAATATACAGGATGACATTGAGTAGATTTGCTTTATATTGTAATGTAAATATTTCCAATTGGAAACCTGACCTGTGCTGGTCAGGGCAGATATTATCTCTATCTATTAGACTGTATGATGAAACTGTGACTCACCACAGAGTCTCGTTTGTCTCTGAGCAAACCATCTCCTTAAATCAGAGCAGCCTGAATCTGAATTAGATTAAAACTGTCTTACAGAGTGACTTACGGGTCAGACATGTAGTCAGGCAACAAGTGGCTAATCAGTTCTGACTCAACAAGAGACCATGCTCTTTTCACTCGTAATTATAGGAGCAGTGGTGTCGGTGAGGCACCAAAATATGAGCCATGTCTGACAAATTCTGCAATGACATTTAAAACAGAAGTCATGTCTGGGCCAGTTTATCCTCCGAAGTCTATTTTTAGTTCACTTCATTAGCACTGTGTCTTTCATACACTTCCCTACTGTAAGTCACACCCAGTATGCCAAGATGTCCCTTCAACCCTGAGCAGTAAGAGATAGGCTATGTTCACATTAGAGGGCTTCATGCTCAGTTCCAATTATTTCCCCAGATCTGATCTTTTTACCCAAATATCTAACATCAGTGTGAACGAATCTCTGCCCTGAAATGCCTCACATGCAACCAATAACATCACACGTGTGGTGGAACAACAAAAAACATTATATTTGCAGAGCATACTTTTGGGGGAAAAATGAATTACAGCAGTGCAAACATTCATGATCACTATAGTAGGAGGGTCTGATGATATCCACCCATCTATCCATTTTCTAACCGCTTATCCTCTTTAGGGTTGCGGGGGGGCTGGAGCCTATTCCAGCTAACATTGGGTGAGAGACAGGGTACACCCTGGACAGGTTGCCAGACTATCGCAGGGCTGACATGTAGAAACAGACAACCATTCACACTCACATTCACACCTACGAGTCACCAGTTTAACCTAACCCCAATCTGCATGTCTTTGGGAAGAAGCCGGAGTACCCAGAGAAAACCCACGCTGACACGGGGAACGGAGAACATGCAAACTCCGCACAGAAGGGCTCCCACACCTTCTTGCACCCTCTTGCTGTGAGGCGACAGTGCTAACCACCACACCACCGTGCCACCCCTCTGATGGTGTCATACTGCGTGATAATTAGCTTTTGACTACAGGAAAAACCTAAATAACTGAGCGGAGAAACAGATTCTTGCAAACATAGGTGGCAGATTCTGACCCAGCTGAAGACCTGATTTTAGTGGCCCAAAGTATGGTGGCCAACAAGGACAAACATGCTGCAAATAAACACAACACAAGCACATGAAGAAATACCTTTACCAATTTGATGACACATGCGCAGCATTAGCCAAACTTGCTGCTTGAATCCCACAACACAACCAAAACTGTATCCGAGGGACACTAAAAAGTAATGCACATGGCAGAGTTACTCTGTTACTAGAACAAAGACATTCACCCACATCACGCCTGTGCTAAAGTCACCACACTGGCTTACAGCAATTTTTGGCATTGATTTTAAAATTTCATTTTTCAGTTTTCAGTTTTTAAAGCTTAACATGGTCAGGCACCCCAATATTTCTCTGACATGCATGTGAGCGATGAGCCAGCTTAAGTTAAGTTGAAGGCATTTCTTTTTAGCTATACATTTCAGTAGTCTGGTTAAACTATTTTAACTTTTTATTTTATTTCATTTTATTCTATTTTATTTTACTTTATTTTATTTCATTGGTTTTAACTCAAATGTGCTTTTATTTTTATTGATTTACTGGTTTATGTATTATTTTTATCTTATTCTTTTATTGGTCTATTGATCATATTTTACTTTATTTTTTAGTTATTTTTTTTTTAATTCATATGTATTATCTTCTTTTAATGGTTTACTTTTGGTGTTGTTATTTTATTTAATGTTGACAAATTCTTTATCAGTTCTGAGTCACATGTCTCCATATATTTTATTAGTTATTTTTCGATTTTAATTAATATTTCATGAGGTTTTACTCTTGGTTCACTTTATGGTCAGTTGTAAATTAGGTTTGCTCACTTGCTTGTTTACTCTGCTCTGTTACTAATCAGGGGCCTGTTTCACAAAACCAGGATAAGGGATTAAGCCGGGATATCTTGGTTATCCTGGATCAACTTATCCTTGATCCAGTTTCACAAAAGCAGGATAGGGGGAAGTGGGATATGTTTTGACATAAGTTACCATGGAGATTTATTCTGTGGAGCTNGATATCTTGGTTATCCTGGATCAACTTATCCTTGATCCAGTTTCACAAAAGCAGGATAGGGGGAAGTGGGATATGTTTTGACATAAGTTACCATGGAGATTTATTCTGTGGAGCTAGCCTGCTCCAGACCAGGCTAAGTTCCAGGATTTATTTAATCTCATCCCTTATCTCAGTTAGCAGCTACCACAAATGGAAACTAATATTTATTCCACTTCACACTACACATTCTTATCACATTCAACGAGACCCACTGTCATTATTTAAACATTTGTGATCATTAATTGCAGTCATTTTAGATAAATGATTTTAGTAGAAAATTTAGTTAGACTATCTCTCTCATATATATATATATATATATATATATATATATATATATACACTGTAAATAAATGATTAAAAAAATACACACCATACAGTAACATGATGACATGATGTTCCTTTATTGAATAGGATAAATCAAAGCAAGTAATCCATCAGTTCCTTTCAAAAGTGACGTCACACAGTGCTCTACAAGATAGAAAGCACTGAATCAAAGCATATTATTCATCACAAGAATAAATACACATTCTCAAAGGTCTGTATATAAAACACCCTGCATGTCTGCACACTGGAATAAATGCAGGACAAATCCATACTTAACAAATGAACAAATGTCAGGCCTGTATACACACAGTACACAGCACAATAAGCCAAATTAATATAAAATAACACAAATTCCTCTGCTATTGCAGGCCATATTCAACTTAAATGTGCAGAATGCATTTTAACTGAAATAATTCAAAACGTATTGGTCCCTGATCAGCCGACCACTGTCGTCATCCGGGAAGATGGCCGGATTGTCCCAGTCCACATCTGATGGCACTCTGGGGGCCCTCTCCTTCCTCAGGCAGGCCACATTGTGGAGGACAGCACAGGCCACAGTAATATCGCATGCTCTGTCTGGACTGACCCTCAGATGGTGCAGACACTGGAAGCGTGCCTTCAGGAGGCCAAAGGTCATCTCGATCCGAGCCCTTGTCCTGGCATGGGCATCGTTATATGCCCGCTGTGCTTCCTGAGGGTCTGCGTAGGGTGTGAGGCAAAAAGGCTCGCAGGCATAGCCTCTGTCCCCCAGCAGCACACCAGAGAATTCACCTGTGAATACAAAATGTCATCATCACAGCCTTATCAATAGAGGGACATTCTTGACATAGCCTTGATTTTAAAAGTGGTTATTAATTGAGGTCATGTGGCTCACCTTGTGACAGGCGCCGATAGACTGCAGAGGACCGAAAGATTCGTGAGTCATGGACTGAGCCAGGCCACTTTGCCACAACATTGCTGATCAGGTAGTCAGCATTGCAGACCATCTGAAATTATAAGATGTAGACTATTAAACCATTCAATGCACATCACAAGCAATGTACAATGTTCATTAATGTCATAAAGTCATGTTCACCTGAACATTAATGCTGTGAAAGGATTTCCTGTTCACAAAATCTCCCTCATGGGCACCTGAGGGGGATTTTATTCTGATATGGGTGCAGTCAAGTGCACCAATGACATTGGGGAAACCTGCAACACAAAGCAATAAGTATCCTACTATGACTTAACACTTGTCCTGTAATTTGTACTTACAGTACTCTTACCTGCAATCCTATAAAAATCCTCTTTGATGTCACTGAGTCTTCTGTGTCCAGGGAAGGAGATGAAGACACCTGATAGTGATTTGAGGGCTAGACAGACACTACGCACCACACGGCAAATTGTGGCCTTGGCCAGGTTTTCAGCATCCCCCACTGAGTACAGGAAGCCCCCACTTGCAAAGAAGCGCAAGGCCACACACACCATTTGCTCAACACTCAGCGCATGGCTCCGTGCTGTGTGGTGTTGGATCCTGGGACCCAGCAGTCTGCACAGATATCGGATGCCATCTGCAGAAAACCTATATCTTTCGTGTAGGTGGTCATCAGGGAAGGCCAATGGGTTCGCCCTGTCCCTGAAGACCCTCTCCCGCCTGAAGGCTCTCCTGAGCACAAGAGCTTCTTCATCCACAACCTCTTGCAGGAATGGACACGCCATTGTTTGAGCAGGAAGGAACACACCATTTTGGGCCTTCATATAGGCTATTGGATCGCTAGATTTAATGAGGAACACCTTTGCACTCTCACAAGCTACAAATGGTTATCTAATTATCAGGATACCTATTGCCTTAAAGAATAGATAATTGATTAAAATGCTCCCTGTTTGACCTTCACACTGCTCAACTTCTGCCATAAAGTGTTTTGATATCTGGGAAATAGCATTTCAGGTACATTATGTGCATTTCTTTTTGTCTTAATACAGCCAGTCTTTGGTGTGTGACTTCTAACCAATCAAAGCACTTGGGGCTACCATAGAGATGACACTAGGCATTATGTCAGACTGTGGAATACAATCTGCAATCCCACCTAACTGTGCACAAATTAAACAAGCAAACACCACAGAAGGTCTTTTGATCTTTTATTTAAGATTCTTCTTCTTGAAGCTGGGTGAGGAAAGGAGAATAATAATTAATAGATTGTCTGTGTTACAGTCAGCATACAGTGTACACTGAAGGTGAAACTCACCTCCCGCTCAAGTTTTTTTATTTCAAGGTTCAGTTTCCTCAGTTTCCTCCTTTTAATTTCGGACTCCACGGAGAGGTCTGCCATCTGTCTTCTTTTGTATTCAATGTCCAGATCGGCCAGTTGTATTTGCCGTTTCAGATGTGTGGCATACAGCTGTCTGATAGCTTGTGAGTTCTGTAAACACATAATAATCAGCACAGCAGGAATTTTGCATGATGGGAATGTACTTCCATAAATACTCACTATGTTGCAAGGCTGGCTTTCATCCTGTAGAGCATCTGGGTCCTGTTACAGAAATGACATTTTGTGTGGGCTCCAGATGATGATGACTTCTCACCATTGTAGACTGAATGAGTACTTTCATTTGACATGATACCTCAAACCTTCTTGAATCAAGAGACACAGTCTCCTCATCGACTTCATCTGCTGCTCCTGCTGCTCCACTGGTGCCTTCACCCTATCACATTTAAAAGGGATTCATATTAAAGCAAGCAGATGAGACATGCCAGGCTTACAGTATGACTTTGATGGAGGACTCACTGGATCATCATCCTCTGGTATTGGTGACGCCACTGTTGGAGGCTCCAACAGTGAGATGGTGTTTCCAGATACTGCAAGGTAAAACAGAGTCAGATAGTCCAAATGGATTCAATATGAATGGTTGGTTATGTCCCATGTAAAGATGGAAGAATGTACCTTTAATGAAGAGGGAGGCATCTTCCTGGGAGGGATTTATATTTGAGTCTGTCCCCCCAGGGATCCCCTCTAACACAGGCCTGCCTCTGTTAAGTTCCAGGGCTCTGTCCTCTGCAGGGGTGAGGTCAGCTGGTGGTGACCCACCACCCGTGCCTTGCTTGTGGGTTTTTTTTTTTAACAGCTATAAGTACAGACAATATGTGAGTAGGCACCCTCTGGGTACAATGTACGCACGTGCATAGTATTTGTCAGGTCACTTACCATTCTGCAGGATGTTCTTATATTTGATCTTGACTTGTTGCCAAGTTCGTTTGGGCCCAGTCATGTTTAATCTAAGAATAATAAATTAATTAAGACAAAATAAATAACACACACACACACACATAGATAGTGAATGAAATAACTGAGGAGCAAATATGTAGTTGCATTTACATAATTTCACATCTACAGTCCATTTCACTCGCAGTTTCATAATCAGAGTATAACTACGTTTTTGGGAATGTTAATTAACTATTTGGATTGTAATTGTGATGGATTCAGCAGAGTAGTGAGTGTGTGTTTGTGCAATACATACGCATTCAGGCGGTCTGCAATACTTTGCCATGCTTTCTCTCTTTGTTTGATGGCGGTGGCAGTGTTTCCTTTCTTTTTAATTTGTTCTTTTACCTCTTCGTAGGCCTCCATAATTATGTCCTGCTCCGATGGGGAGAAGTATGCTGCACGTGATGCCATGGTGAATCAGTGAATCTGTGATCAATTACAGGGTCTATTTAAGGAGCCATGTTTTGCAACTTATCCAGGATTAGTTTCACCTGGCTTGATGAATCCGTGTCTACTTATCCTGGCTTGGCGTTTGTGGAACCAATTAAGCCTGAACTCTGTTGTTTTGGATTGGTTGAGCCAGGCTTACTTACTTATCCTGGATGTCTGAATCCTACTTTTGTGAAACGGACCCCAGGTGATTCTCATCACCTGACCTCTCCACCCACTTCCTCAGCTGCTTCCCATCTCTGTTAATCAGCCCAGCAGTATTTATACTGGTTCATATCCACTAGTACTCTGGTTTTGAACTGGAATGACTCCTACAAAACTTCATGTCATTTGTCTTCCTGATTGTTCTGACCAACCTGTGTTTCATTACCACTGAGAGCAATCAGACTGCAGGCAAAAGAAAAAAAAAAGATTTGCAGCATTGCTTAAAAAATATAGAATGTGTCCGCTAAACAGTGAACTTCAGCAGTGAACTTCATGTGATCCAGTATTTCACCTAGTATGAGCTTGTTGTTATGAAGCCAAAAAAGAGGAGTGGGGGACAAAATGAGGTAGACAAAAATAAGGAAAAAGAAGAAGATTAAGGGGTGTGGGCAAGGCCTCTATCATGAGTGCTCATCAGAAGCTGTATGTGAGAGCACCGACCTAATCATGGACATTTTGAGCATCTAACACTTCATTTCCTGCATTCTGGTGAATTTTCATGCACCAATCTATAGTGGAAAAGTCTATTTCTGTCAAAATAAAAGTCCTCTGCTACTTAAATGTTTTGTGCAAATGCTCATGGTCTATTGAGGGGGAGGTATCCATTGCATCCACCCCCCCCAAAACCTACATCTGTGCATCAGACTGGTCGGTTATACATCAGCATACTTAATGCCAATTGCAAAGGAAAGCAGAAAAAAAAATCACTGTGACCCAATCAAGCAGGTTTTGCTTGATTGTCAGGCTGATTCTACTTATGTTATTTGGGTCATGTGACCAGCCCCCATTCCAAAGTTCTCATTAAATTGGGTCCATTACATCCTCCAGAAAGGTCAACACTTCGCCCTAAACACACACCGCTCCCCCCGCCAGTTCTTAACTCACTCATCCATACTCATCCAGACCCTAAGACACGACAACATAGGTCATTTACTGCATGCATGTATTCTGATTAATATCATATGTTATATTAGCATTAGACAACTGGAATATCTGATTCTGCTGCCCTCGAACAAAGCAAACAGTGTCTGATATCTGTGAATCTACTATGTGGCTGTCTGTGAACTGTACCACTTCATGGAGTCTGCTGGAACTGATTCAGTCTCCAGTGGACCAGAGGAATTGGAATAGCCTGACTGCCTGTGACTCACGGAGAGAGAGCGAGAATGGTGACTATGACCTCGAGCCTCCCCTCCATCCATCCCTCACCATTCATCCATCCATTCTTAATGGGATACTCTAACCTGGCTGTTTAACACACATTAACATCAGAGCTCCCCTCAGCTGGAAGTCTGGCTGTAGAGGCTTTTGGCTGTAATGGCTTGTTTGGAGGGCATTATCATATATGTTTGAAACAGTATTTTGTTGATTTGAATCAGATGTAAAATGAGCAGTGTGATATGAATTCTGAATAAATATATGTAGAAATGCATTCTATATGTTTGTATACACTCAGGGATCTTATTCAACGTTACATTCATGTCTTTAACACAGGGTTGCTGACTCTTTTCCAGTGAAAACAACTTGCATCAGTTCCAGAGGTTGGTAAAAGTTGCCAGATGACATTATGCACTCATTTGCACTCCTGCTTCCGATCCAGAGAGCGAGAGCATCGACTTAGCCACAGAAGTTTACTACAAGTGCAAGTAAGCGAGTGGCCCTGCAACCACTGACTGGCTTGGTGCTTTTAGCAGAGGAGCTGTGCACTGCGATTACACTGAGAGGGGTTCATGGGAGTGAAATACAATATGATATATATATTTCTAAATTTTTCTTGATGAACTGAATAAGCCACAAATACTTTTGCGCGATGATTTTTTTGACATGAATTTGCTGAAAAAGTCGTTAAATCTAGCAAGAAGGTTGCCAGGTAGACAACACTATAACAACATGAATTATGACAAACACGTTTATCAGTGCAACCAATACATCTGTCTCACAGTGCACACTGGCCCTTATTTACAAACGTACACCTGGGAGCAGAGCACGGTCTCACTTTGAAGTCGTTGATATCCGGCGCTTGGGCAGTGACTTGTGGTGTCAGCAACCAACGAAGAAAGGCAACCTTTAACATCGGCATGATACATAGGCGGTTCCCATCGGCATCAGGGGGAAATGTATCAGGACAAGGACGAAAGTTAAGGCGGCGAGAGGCCGAGTGGGGCAGGCAGGATTGGTGGTGGATGGGTCCAACAAACACCGACTTTCACCCAAGAGAGCGGCGTTCGCGTCCTGTAAGATTCTAAACCCAAACCCTGTTCTTTTTTCCTAGACCTAACCACGTGTTTGTTAGTTGTTGAAGGGAAAGACATGTCAATTTGCAGTGTTGTACCGATGTAGTGTGAAAGAGACTGTATGTAAACAGTATATTTCCTGTGAAAACTGAAGTGTATCTTGAAAGAGGAGAACTTGACATGGTGTTCCAGAACGTCAACAACCAACACACCCAGGGTACCTTGCACGTCGTATGTGGAAGTGAAAAGTCCATGACCAAAATGTCAATATGTGACGAGGTCGGAGTGAGAATGTGTTGGGATGTATTGTCATTTCCACACAAACCTTGGCATTTATCAATGTAAATGTAAGCAGTGGCCACGATCACGTCTCACGTCAGGTCTCAACTCATGTACGCAAGTCTGATACAGCGTGGACTTGAGGTGCAGCAATCTGGCTGAGTTGGAGAATTGTTATTGGATCATACTGTGTCATTAATATATGCAGGCTATAAGTCGGTTCATATCATGGATGTATGAATTAAATATTCCAACCTCAGCTGGAATTTGATTGTCCACTGCAACACTGTCGACTGCAGCAGTGATTTCTTTCCATACTGCATTTTTTTCAACATCCTTTTCTGTCACTTTTCAGGCTGCCAAATAAAGTCAGTTGGTTAAATTGGACCTGGGACATCAATGTCTCCATTTCTAGCTCAGTGAAGTCTCTCATCTTGGCAGTATTACACCTCTCCATGTCTTAAATTCTACAGTTGAGGCCTCTAAACAGAGAATATATATTGGGGTGGGATATTTAAATAACGACTGTTTTCAGTGGCCATATTTATCAGCATCTGATCATTCCTATGCTGGGGATTAAGATAAGAATGTTTCATGAATCATACACAAACTTTATCATAAGATGGTGTCTGCACTTGAATCTACCGTGGTGTATATGTTAGCTTGATTAATGAGGGTCACTGTAGCTTGTGAAATACAGGCCTAAGTTTCAAAAACGTGATCTGTTCCCCTAGTTGTCATATTTTGACACATGGACAGAAGCCTCTAGCTCAGCCTTTTGCATTGTATCTTGACACAGGGGGTCGGCCATTAAAGTTTAGGCAACAAAACTACATGGTAATTGTTAGGAAAAGATTGTGGTTGGTGCTGACCAGTCTCCTGGGTCAAAGTCTGCTTGCTAGACACATCCACCAAAGTGGACTTTCACGCTCTGTTGCTCTGACCATCTAATAACAATGCAGATGGGTTTTCACTGGAGCTGGTTGAAAGCCAAGTGCATCTCACACAGACGCCAAAGGGTGCATTGTGTGTTCGTATCTAACACCAAGGGCCACTGCCAAAGGGTCATTTTTTCGGTGCCCTAGAAGTGAGACCAGGCTGCGAAAAGGTTTACAGTAACAAACTGTGGAAATTCAATTAATGTGTTGGAAGTAGGCGTGTTTATATTCAAGCATATAGCGGACAAAAGAAAAGTGGAAGCTGAGAATTGAAGTTGCACAGAATGACGTGTATCAGGCTTTATAGTTGCATCAACCAGCTGGCATCTTTACATACACATATTGCTTTTAATGCCAAAAGTTTCATTTCTATCATCTAGAAAAAATGTCATATTAGCATTACACTGAAGAGCTAAAACCCATTTAACATTCCCCTACAAAACACCACAGCCCAGTGCAGGCAATGAGGTAAGACAGTTCCCATGTTTGTTTATCTATTAATGATGAATATACATTTACTGAGGGCAAAATGAAATGAAGTGCTGCTTGACACAGAGTTCATTAATCTGTAACGAGAAACAGTGGGAGCGTGGTTATTGAGAACACGGTTCCCTGCTGTTAAGCTGTTCTGGTTGGCGGGCGTAATGATGTTAGTTTTACATTAACTTGATAATATTCTCTCCCAGAGGCACAACCAAATATGCTTCCATCAGGGAAGATTGTGATGAAACTAATTCTCACTGATGTTGACACTGGGCTCGTTTCTTTCTCCTTTTTTTGAGATTTTGTGTTAGAGTTGCTTTTTTTTTTGCATTTGGCTGCTCAGATACAGATGGACTGCTGTTCCAGCACAATATGTGATCATTCTACTATCACCCACAGCACAGTTTGTCTTAATTGGATACAATACATATGTGCACAACACACATGGTTAGTTGAAGGTCCAGTGTGCAGGCTTTAGGGGGATATATTTGCACAAATGGTATATGCTTTTCATAGCAACGTTTTAATTAGTTTATAATCACCTGAAATTAAGAAGGGTTGTGTTTTTGTTATCGTAGAGGGAGCCGTTTATGGCCCCAGTCACACAAAAAGTGTTTTACTTGCTATAGCTCTGGTTGAGGGTGAGAGGCTGTCAGTAAATAGTTTGTTGGGCACAGGGAAACAGAGATCTGTGTGGGTACATGAGACCCTAAAAAAGAGGGTGGATCATGGGGCGTACCACCAGTTGGTCCAAGAGCATTGCCTCCATGATGGCCGTTTCCAGGCATATTTTAGGATGACTTGGGGGCAGTTTGACAACCTGCTGTCTATCATCTGCCCGTATAGCTCTGGGTATCCAGCAACCACTACCAGCTGTTTCTCCTCCATTGTTTACCAAGTGTAGACTTGTTGTCATGACCACCACAGAAGACCTGCCTCTCAAATCACCCAATTTGACAATGGGGAAAAAAGATGACAAAAAAGAGATGATGTGGGGCAATTTTCCTCAACATGAGAAGTCAGAGTGCTACAGCAAAAACGGCAGGCCCCTAGAGTGCAGAAGAGCGCTGCCTCCGGATTTGGACTGCCCTGCAGCGGTCAGCAGGATTCATCCTCTGGGGACCATGAATGTTGGTACAAAATGTCGGGCAACCCACTCTATAGTTGTTTGTTTAGATATTTCAGTCTAGACCAAAGTGACCAACAGACAGTAATCTCTAGGGACATGCTGCTAGCAGGAAAAAAGGGAAAAGAAAGGTATATTTTAAGTCTCAGACGGCGTAAATATAGACAGTGCAGGCAGTGCGGTTGCACTGGGGCCCATAAGGTGGAGGGGCCCGACTGCCACCTGGAAATATGCCCATGTTCAAAGAAAAACTCACATTAAAACAAAAATGGTGCTATTTTCCACACATGCCCTAAATAAGGCAAACCCATCTCCATCATGGTTTTCTGGTTTTGTAAAACAGTGTCAGTCTATAACAAATTATAAACTTATTCTACATAAACTATTTAAAAAAAACCTATAATTTACCAATAAAAAAACTATCAAGTTAAACTAATATATTTCCTATTTTCTTTTGTAGATTTGTCTTATACAGATATGTAATGATGATTGCTGTGTAATATGTATGTTAATGTGTCCAATATCAAGTATCTGCAAGTGGATGTAATGTAAAAGTGGCAGTAAGCCAAAATATATATACACCTAAAACTGTGTGTGTGTGTGTGTGTGTGCTTCATAACTTGTAACTAGGGCGAAATAGGGCCCCTCATAATAGCGTGCACTGGGGCCCATTGTAACTACCTTACGCCACTGCTGCTCTGCCTTCGGCTAATGTTCCTTCTCCGCTTTGCCATTCCCAGCCCACCTCAGCCATCATTTCCATTTCATTTAAGCCTTCAGTTCCACTTCTTCAAACTACAATAAACCGCCTTCAACCATTCCCCATTTCCTGGTTGTGTTTGCATTTTGGGTACTAAGTTGAACTGCCACGACAGTCAGTCCACATTTGACTTGGTTACAATTGTTCCTGAGGGGAACATGAATGTTTTTACCAAATTCAATGACAATTCATTCAGTAGCAGCAAAGACATTTCTATTAAAATCACAAATGTGAAACTCATTGTGGTGCTAGAGGCAAAGTCAGGGGATCAGCACGGTCAGCAGGATTCATCCTCTGGGGACCATGAATGTTGGTGCAAAATGTCAGGCAACCCACTCTATAGTTGTTTGTTTAGATATTTCAGTCCAGACCAAAGTGACCAACAGACAGTAATCTCTAGGGACATGCTGCTAGCAGGAAAAAAGGGAAAATAATCTCTAGGGACATGCTGCTAGCAGGAAAAAAGGGAAAAGAAAGGTATATTTTAAGTCTCAGACCTGTGGACCAATGAACGATTCATTTAACATACTCTAAAAGGCAAATCTGTTGAGATAAAGTTGCATTTTCATGAGATCATACAGCTTGTGTGCTCCCATTTGTCCCTATGAATTTCAGCCTTGCCTTTATTGAATTTAGATCTTAGAGGTGTTGTTTTGTCTGCGTTTCCTTTTTTCAGCTCATGTTTGATTAATTTCAAACTCTGACTTCCACCACCCATGGGTACAGATACTCTGGTGTATTCAGGGCTGAGCAGAAACCAGCAATTAATCTCTCACTTTCAAAACAAGTCCTTTGTGTATTAAAGAGGCCAGTGGGCCACACACGAACACACACACACACACACACACACACTCACACAAATCCCTGTACTCCTCAGCGAGGTTACCTTCCACAAGCCCAGCACTTAGTAATGTGTGTTATTGTTCCAGAGAGAGACAGGGGCTCCCCTGGTACCCCGGCTGAATGGCCCCCTTTGGTTTATGGCAGGTTGCTGCGCTCTTCTCAGGCTGTATGATTAATGGTTTACTCCCATAAATGTAGGTCACCAATGACAGCGTTATTATAACATTATATGAATAGATGGCCATTATTTATTTAAGGAAAATGAGTTGTCTGTGTGGGAATATTGAGCATGTGGGCAGCAGACCGATCATGCAATTGTCAGGTTGTCACACTGACTCTATAAGTAATTTTTAATGACGCCATATTTTATTATAAGGTGGAAAACAAAAGATAAAAGCCTGTTTGTCTGTGAGGTACATTAATTCACTAACATTAGTTATCACAGATATGTCTTTTTAATGTCTATCTCAATGTCATTCAAGGTCTGCATTGAAAGTTATTAATGAGTATGTGATAATAGCGGTATGGATGTAAAGTCATAGTTATGTCTTTATTGGAGTATAAATCACTTGAATCTAAGAGCTGTTGTGTTTTTTGTTACCATAAAATGAGCCCTTTATATCTTCATATGGAGCTGGTCCTCTTCCACAAAGCCCATCATGTTGTTTCTACAGTAGCCCAAAACAGACAAACCAAACACTGGCTCTAGGGAGGGCTTTTTGCATTCTTACATTACCTGAAAGCTACCATACAGAGGGAAGAACAGAGCGGTGTTTAGTTGGTTGCAATTTGCATCCTCACAGCTAGATGTCACCAAATGCTACACACTGGTCCTTTAAGTCATTAAAGGTAGGTAGGTCGTTCTTATCAGGAGTAAAATAACTGATTATACATCCATTCACGTGTTATAATTTGCTGGTATCAGTGACGTGTTTGACCTGAAAGTACGAGTCTTCTCAGTGAATATATTAAGATGTATACAAAAATATAATTTCAGTTGCACATAACTTTTCTGGGTTGTCTAGATCTATAATTACCATCATTTGACTCCCAAATGCACAGACTTGTTCGATGGGACGTTAATAAGCCAATCACAGTGTTACACATCATCTAAATTGGACTGCAGTAGAGCCACGCCCCCTTTTTCAACAAACATGGCTGACCATGAGGCAAGGAGGAAGCGAAAGACAATTAATCATATTGTTTAAGGACATATAACATGTCAAATAATCATATTAAACATCTTTTACAGCTTTTACTCAGGATTGTGTCACGGGAAAATGAACTGTTTTGATTTGATTTTTTTTAAATTGTACAATCAGCTTATAATACATTTTATTTATTATGTACACAAAATATTTATTTCAGGTTCTCATCTAGGTTTTCATACCGTTTTCTGGAAATATATCAGATATTCTGAGTAGTGATGACCGATAATTTCAGTGATATGAGCTAACTATTCATGAAAAAAAAATCATGTTTTTAGTGGGGAAAAAAAGGTCTCACACTACAATTTATCATCTGTTTTTAACGATAAGGTGATTTCTGGGTAAAGATTCTTCATCCACTGGAATGGACAGACAAAATAACGCATAATAAAATATCCTAAGCAAAAGAAAAACATTACTGCTAATGATTTATGAGTGCATTTAGAGTAGAAATCCACATTACATTTTGTTTGTTTGTTTGTTTATTTGTTTTCAGAACATAATTGGGTTCTGGACAAGTTCATGTCCATTCTACAGTTGTAGCAACTGGTACTTCCCATTTTGTAACAGAATATTGCTGTCAAAATACAGTTGGTCATAAATAAATTCCAGTGACTCCAGTGATCAGGTGATAGCTTAGTTTGAACTTTGCTTGGCTTTCTTGTGTTATAATACAAATGACATTAAAGGTCAGCCCAGAAAAACAGTGGTTCTGCTTGTGCATTTGAGAGAAAAGGGGTGACAGCTTCAAACCAAGAAAAGCAAACTCCAGGCAATTACACACATAAGAGCTGGAGCAATGTGAAATTAATGAGAACAATATTGCATGCTGAGGTGTGCAGCTTGAGAGATGCTCATCAGACTGACAATGATGAGTTTGGTTCCAAGGCTTGCGTCATATATTAGGTTAGCAAACCAATGTGCAACCCACTTTCCAGAAACATCAGCCTGGTCTTAAAAAAAAAAAAAAAAAAAAAAAAATCAGGCTTACAGTACCGTACATAATACCAGTGGTTTTCAATCATGTGCCATTGAGGCTCAAGAGTCTGCTGGCATCCTGGTTTCTATTGCAGGCGACACTATAGCAGCTGATTGCAGTTTCACACTGATTCACAGAGTAAGAGGAGGGCTCTCTGCATGTGGCATTTTTAAATATATTTCCAATTTGTTTTACTTAATTTTTATTTTCTCTATCCAAAAAAGGAAAAGAAAAAGACAGGGTGAAATAACAGAGTGTTCAGCATTAACAACAATTAAATAAAGAAACTGCAAACAGCTTATTCTTCATTATGTGTTGCATGTTTCCATACACGGATAAGATCCAGCACATGATTTTAAGGCTCCCAATACTATGTGTTCATAAACAGATCATTCCTTATTTCCCTAACATTTAACACTTAAACCCTTCTCACTTTCATATTAAAGGCATTTAACAAGCCTGTGACCCAAAATGACGTTTGACCCTCACAAAATCAGAAGGGTTAGTAGCACACAAGTCGATATGCTTTCATCATTCAGATATGGTCAGGGCTTCACATCCTTCCTGCTTTACTTAGGTCATTTTAAGCTGTTTGTGATGTCGATAAGGATCCAAAAAATCTTGATGACCCTTATTTTCCACTCTGACTCTTTGACCTTCCGTGCCCTCTGACCGTGGGAGCTCATGTGGTGGCTGACCTCAGGCCACGCTAACCAACAAACTATTTTGAAAGTATCAAGGCTGGGACATAATTTTAAACCCCTCTGCTGTCTGACTTGCAAGACAGCTGTCACTTCTGGTCTTGTTTGTTTTAAAGGAAGTCTGCCTGCAGAAAGCATATCTCATTGTCCTCTCCTTAAAAATAACAACATATCTAACCAGTGTCCTCAAGTGTTACATCATTAGGGGAAGTTGTGCTTGTCAGACACTGACTCATCACCTGGACATTCAGGGAGAAAGACACCCTGAAGCAAAGCTGTTTGAAGAAGCTTCTTCTAAATATCCAAAAATGTCGATATAGATGTCAATCGTTAGCTGCGATACTGATTTTAAATGGGACACTGACAGGAGGGATGTCATGGGATTTTTGGATCGCAATATTGTTAGTGGAAGAAGTATTGAGACTATTTACTAAAGTAGAAATACAACACTGTAAAAGTGCTTTATCACAAGATCAAGTCCTGCTTTTAAAATCATACTTAAAGCAACACTTTACCCACAAAATGGCCACTTGTTTATAACTTAAACATTCTTGATGAATTGAAGTCATAGGGATCTGTGTTTAACAAAACTATATTAAAACACCCATTTACAAACTCTAACACAGCTCCTGCAGTATAAATTAACTCTCACTGATCAGTTCATATACTCAGCACTTCCCAGACAAACAACGCTTTCCAATGAGGAACTAAAGAAAAAAGCGAAACCTACCCATGCTTTCTTTGAAGCCAGACTCCACTGACACAAAACGTAATTTTACATCACTGAACACAGGAGCTGCTCATCTACTGCTACCACAACAGGTAGTTTGTGTTATTTTGCTAAAGCCTTACTATTGAATGCCCAAAGATTCACAACGAGACGAGTTGAAATAGGCAACTCCTTGCAATGGGCCATTCTGCAATGTTCTAAAAACCTGCCGGTTCACATCAATGCAACTAGATGAGACGGTGTATCATCTCTATGCAACAACTCTGTACATCTGATCTACTTTCCAGCTTTTCAGGCTTATTTTATGGCTGAATATAATTTGCAGTTTCTTAAAATATGAATGAGGATAGTGATAGTGAGATACTGGCTACAGGTGCATTTGTAGTAGTGATGAAATGGTGAAAAACAGGAGCAAAACGAGCATCAGATGGAATGTATTTATGATAAATATGCCACAATAATATAAATAACCAGCGCCAATTAATCAGTCAATGAGAATGTGCACGTGTGTGTGGGGCACATACAGCGAGCAGCAGCAGCAGCGACCCACCGTCTGACACCAACAGACAATGAGAACGGAAACAGAGGGCTGGGTCGGGATGGAGCACGTGCCGCAGCAAGCCAACACACCGTATGTGTGCATTTTGACTTGACCAGCGGACTTCACTTCAAGCCAAGCTGTAGAAACAGGTGATGGGCTTTACGTTCTGTAACCAGCTGCGATTTGACCAGCTGAGTTGCAGGTGACACCATCAGCCAGCCAAAACGGTCTCACACACAAGATGAGAAGTGCGCCTTGATAACTCCATGGAATGCATAAGCAGAGTGCAAATGCACACGCAGGCTCAGGCACCACGCGTCCATTCATGAGCGTTTTTGCAGAAGTGTTTCAGATAGTAAGGTTTTAGTGAAAATGCATGTGTTTGGAAGGTACGTACCTACGACTAGATTCATCAAGAATGCCATTTTTGGATTCTGTTTTCAATGTTGAGGCATACAGGAAGAACGTTTTCTTCACAAATTCAGCATGGGGTGGGTAATTGATGTACATTTTATGGATGAAGTATCCCTTTGAGTAAAACGTTGAGCAGTCTTCTCATTTAAATGTATGTAAATTATGCAGCACACTGGCCCCTGTCAGTGTTATATTATTCTATATTGTACTATTCTCCGATAATAAGCTTGCTGACACTTTAAGTAGCACTTAAATGTTGTAGCTGGTTAAGGTGGCGCTAATTTAGACTCTTCACACGCCTGTCTTATTTGTTCCTATTTTCTTAAACTCTGTTGTTTCCTTCACATGGTGGGGTTTTGTCTCTTGGCAGTAGTGATTAGTGGGACTTTGTTCCCAGTCATTTTTCATGTTGAACTCATGCTGTTCACTTTGGTGTCAAAATAGGTCACAGGTCTTGTTCTAAATGACTAACTACCATGTGGTCTCTGCTCACACATTTTATCCTCTCCTCAGCAGCGTACCTTTATATCGACCCACATCAAACCTCTGAACGTCTCAGAATAATAAAACACGTTGTGCTTTGCTTACAAACCCAACACAGTCTGGCTGAATTGCATAATTCCTCCACTGCATCTTGATATTTTTCTTTACCTTGTTAACACAAGGTCAAAATCACATGTGGATGATCTTGAATCCGTCGTCCTCTTCATTGTTATGATAAACAGTTCATATAAAATATGCTGAGTGCTGCACTGAATGTGACACAGGGGTGCCATTTCAGGATGACAGCACTATTGTTGATGTGGAATAAAGCCATAAAAGGTAATAATTGAGTGTTTCCTTCTTTCTCCGCAGCCAAGATCTGGGCTCAAACTGGTGCACAACAAAACACTATAAATCAAAGTGTCAATCTGTAGAACAAAGATGAATTTGATTGCGCTGTAAGGATCACTGACTCTGCGTGTGTGACAGGAAGGAAGCGGGTGCATTTGTGGGGGAAAGATGGATATGTGTTTATATGTGTGAGAATAGATGGGCTGTCATGTGATATGTTTTGGTCTCTAAATGTATCTGTGTGTATGTAGGTGGGCTGTTTCTCCATGTGTTTGATAAAGGGATTCATATGCATCTCTAGGCTTGTGTTTGATAGATACATAACATGGCTGAAAATACTTGGACACCCATATGTGACTGTTGAACATTTCATTTTCAAGCAATGGGCATTTATATGCTGCTGTGGCAGCCTCCACTCTTCATGGAAGACATGAAATCTTATAGCCTGGCTGCCTCAGCTACAGGAGTGTTAGTGAGGTCAGATGTTTGGTGATAAGGCCGGTTCACAATCAGTAACAGAGTGTTGGTTCGGGGTTGAGATCAGACCTCTGTGCAAATCAGTCGAGATCTTTCAGACCAAATTTTGAAAACTTCCCTAATCTACAACATCTTTACCTCCCTCCTGGAATAGATGACATCACGATGGGTTCTAATAGCCAAAGACTTTTCACATTTCTCATACTTACAGTATGTGCACATGTTAGGGTTGGGAATCTCTCTGTGATAGACGATTCGATACGTATCTAGATACACGGGTTACGATACGATTCAAAAACGATATATTTTTAATACAGAACAATTTGATACGATTCGATACAGTGTAGGAACGATACGATTCGATACGATTCTATGGTTAACATTTGTTGATGTAGACATTAATCATACATTATAAAATAAAGAAGCCAATTCTATAAAAGTGACATTCTTACAGTATTTTCAAATTTGTAAAAGACCACATCCCCAAGCATTTTTGCTGTATGGCACTGGCAAAAATAAAATAAAAAGACAAACAACAACAAAATCACATGTCAAACGTATTTATTTTTAGACATGGACCAAAAAAAGACTTCATCATTTTGTTTGATGGGATCAGTATAAAAATGAGAAGAAGTTTTAAACTTTAAGTGAAGTGAACTTTAAGTAAAATTTAAGTGTTTTAAACCTACTTGTTGTGTTGTTTTTATGGTATTGTCTGTTTTTGTATGTATCTTATATGGACTTGAGTCTGGAATAAAGTTCATCATAACGCTGTACAATATAAACATAAAGCAGAATAAAATAATAACATGCAATGTAGGGGCAGAATTTGACATCTCCTGTTATTAGTTGAAATCATGGACTGTGATGACTAGCAGCTTATCACTGACAGCATGTCAGACTATTTCTCTGTGTTTGCTACACTCTG